>NC_069500.1:1109899624-1110107361 GCF_027579735.1 Bombina bombina
TATTTAAGTGAATACTATGTGGCCGATTTACTAAAGTGCGAGCAGACATGATACGATGTAGCGTATCATGTCCGCCGCACATCGATAAATGCCAACAGTGCATTTATCATTGCACAAGCAGTTCTGGTGAACTGCTTGTGCAATGCCGCCCCCTGCAGATTTGCGGCCAATCAGGATTGGCCGTTAGCAGGGGGTGTCAATCAACGATCATATAGGATCGGGCAGATTGATGTCCGCAGCCTCAGAGACCAGTTCTTTTGACAGCTGCTTCATAACTGCTGTTTCCGGCGGTGGAAACAGGGGCATCAAGCTCCATTCCGAGCTTGATAATTCTGCCCCAATGTCTTGTTTACCAGATAATACAAAAAAATAAAATTTTCTGAGTTTGGGATCATATTACTGCTTCTATTTTCAGAGAATGTATTTCTTTAAAAAAAAAGTCTGTATTAAATACTCTTTCTTCCATTGCATGTATTAAATTCTCAAGTACCTTGTGGGTTTTTACAATACTTTAGAAAATGGGACTAAAAAAGCTCTAAAAATGCATGCTCATGTTATAAACACATGAAAAATATGGCTTACCCTTTAATAAATGTGTAATAAAACAATTATTTTTCTAATATCGTTATGATTAACATTCTGACACCACTGCTATAATGAAAACTGCAAAAAAGAATCTGTCCTATACAGACGAGCTCTGCTATAAATTCAGTATAGCTAGAATATTAATGAGAAAAAATAAACCCTGTTGCACGTCCAGGTGGGGAAGTGGGTGAAATAATCCAGAAGTAAAAAGTAGTAAAATGTAGAAAATCTTTATTATATATGGATAAGAATCATACAGACTCCTTAAAAATAAGAGCTAGTAAAAATACATCTGACCGGTTTTGGCCCAAACGACCGTAGTCATAGACATAGACATTACTATAATTTAGTTGTAACACATTACAAAATCCTGAATAGGTAATCAAGGGTACATTAAATATTATATATGTTTATATATTTACTGTATATATATATATATATATATATATATATATATATATATATATATATATATATATATATATACATACACACACACACACACTCACACGTATATTAGTGAGTATTCACATATGCTGCTATATGAACTATATAGAGGAGCTCTGCTATAAATTCAGTATAGCTAGAATATTACTATAATTTAGTTCTAACATCTTACAAAATCCTGTATAGATAATCAAGGGTACATTAAATATTATATATTTTTATACATATACTGTATATATATATATATATATATATATATATATATACACACACACACACACACACACACACACATGTATATTAGTGAGTCTTCACATATTCTGCTATATGAACTATATAGAGGAGCTCTGCTATAAATTCAGTATAGCTAGAATATTACTATAATTTAGTTGTAACACATTACAAAATCCTGTATAGTTAATCAATGGTACATGACATTTACATTCAACAATCTAATCCAACACATGCAGTGTATAAGTAGCACTATCAGAGCTTTGAAATAGTGGAGAGCCCTCTCCCACTTTCCTTCTCTACCCTATTAAGCTTACTGTTTTACAAAGTGAGACCAGAAACATCTAAACTTCATCCTTAAATGGCCCCAGTCCTGGTTTTCTAAATGAAAATGTTGTGAGTAATGTAATAAAGTAATATATAAGACATGTATATAGCAATATAAAATAATACACAATAACATACTGAAAATATACAATTTCATACAGGATTATTTAAGCATAAACCCTATTGATTTTGAAAATACATATAGTGCAATATGTGTGTGTGTGTGTATAATATTTAATAAATATAAAATAATTTTGTAATAATCCCATTGTCAATTATGTGATATCTACTGTATTTCTGATACATCAATTTAATAAATCTCTCTTTTTTTTTTTTACCCTTTTGCCTACATAGGCTGGTATACAAGCTGCACATTATTTTATGCTATATCAAGATATTTAGCATGCTATACAAGTCTACGTCCAATATATACGTGGACTGATATATAATCAGGAAGTCAAGTACTAGACAATAATTAATTAGTACAAAAGCACAACTGTAGAGAAAGAGCGTGCTCTTGTGAGCGCAAAGCTTCCCTGTAATGCGAACGCGACATTTGCATCATATGCTTCATACAAGTATTATCGGGATTTGTAATTCAAGACCATTCCGCACTGTTAGAGCATGGGGCTATCTTGATGTTTTAGAATCGCTTCACACAAATTAAACTCTGCAAATACTTTGAATTGAGAGAATTACACTGAAGCATTCCTGTCAGTAATGGTTTCAGACCATAACATTTTTTTTTGGGGGGGGGGGGGGGTGAAAGAAAGCTTACCACAAAGGTAAATATGAAGAATAAAAAGGGGATTTAATCTTCTGTACATATTCCTACCTTTATTTAAAAGTACTATGCGTGCAGCACCAAATAAAGGCACTACCTTACAAATTCATGGAAGATAACAATTCAGAATTGGGAGGTACTGAAGTAATGGAAAGGGAGTCACAGAAACAACTAATACCCCTCAGAGCCTTTACTTTTTCCAATTCAGAAAATATAAAAAAAAATTACCTAATTTAACAGCCTTGACTTTTTGCGCAAATTATTTTTAAATAATTAAGTTTTGTTGCACCTTCTCAGATGGAATGTTAATAAATATGACTGTTTCCTATTACGAGTGGAGCACAAAATAGCAATATTTTTTCTCCACTCAGTAATACTGGTGCACACAAATGTGTGCTGGTATTGCAAGTGAAGCGCAATGCGAACGCGACCTCGTGTTCGCATTGCATGGAAGCTTTGCACTCATGAGAGCACGCTTGGTACAAAACCTAAAGAAGCAAAGGGATTAAGTTATATTTAAAATATATATGTACTGTATATGAATATTTACATATATATGTATTTGTTAATATGTGTATATACACATATTAACACATAAATATATATATATATATATATATATATATATTATATATATATATATATATATATATATATATATATATATATATATATATATATATATATATATATAATATATAAAAGCATATACATATATATTTACAGTTTAAACACAGTCCCCAAAGACCTCTATGTAAATGCACTTTTTTTTTAACTACTATTATACACTTTATTTTGGGAAAATTGGGGGACATTTTTTTCATTGATCAGATATCTGATCTCTGTTTAATGAATTTGAGCACTAAGTGCCACCGTGAACTTGTGGTAGCATTAACCAGCCACTCTTAATGGTTGTTTTTTTAACATGAGTCCGTAAATGTATGGGCGCACGTTAAATTAGCGCTCCTCTTGTAATCTAGACCTTAGTTGCAAGCTAAAATAAATTAGCCCAAGTCAACATTTAAACTATAAAACCAGTATACAATGTATATACAATTATCAGGATGCTCAAGAATAATTAGGCAAAATTATAGAAAATTGTTAATTGCACATATAATAAAGAATTATTATTGTTTAAGTAAAAATGCATTTAAATACATTAGCAGTCATCATCAGTATGGCATTATTTAGCAGTCATGATTTTCATCATACTGAGCCTGTATATTTTTCTTCTGTGTGAAAACCTATGCAAAGAAATACTGTGAAATTCTAGGTACAATTCTGTTTCTTATGGTTTTCTTCATGTTAACTCCATGCAACTTTTAGAAAATCAAATTATTTTGTAATAATGAATTCGTAATTTTGGAATCTTAACTAATTAAAATGTCAGTGCGACAGAAAAAGACAAATACTCCTGGGGTTTGATTTACATTTTTTTGCACAACAAACTTGAATGGATTGGAAGTGGGACCATTGGTCTGTATAACAGGTAGTTGTGGGTTAGTGATAATATATACAAAAGTTTTTATTTCAAATATATGTACAAATTAAAACAATCGTTACTGATAAATTTATGATTAAATCACAAAGTGTAAAATGTAAGTTTAAAAAGGAAAATGAGAGAAGGGCAATTAACCTAATGTAGAAATATAAAAAAATGTATTACAAATGAAACCATGATTAACAAAAGTGCTATTTTTATATAGTGGCAAACCAATACTAGGCATGTGATCCCAAGGGACTCTATCAAACATATTGTATGCTCATTTATGGTCAGTTCAACTGATTCACTGCAGTGCATCTAATTGAATCACTATGCATACATACAAATAGTTATGCAGCAGTTTTTTTCTTTATCTCAGGTATTTAGTGATTTACTGTAGTATGGAATATAATGAGTATGAATTTTCAGAACAAGTTTTGATTTGTGTTAGTTTTTGGGGTCAGCAGGATTTGTACACTTGTTTAAAGCCATCATACTGAAAGACAAGAAAACAGAGTCATCTGCAAATGTGCATTTGATAAATGCTAATCCATTATGCAAATGAATAAACCCCAGGAACAAAGCCCACAAAGGGGCAGCTCTGTCATGTCAACAAAGCGCCTCAGTCGGTAGCTAATAGCATTAGTAGCCAGGCAAATTCACTTCTAATCCACAGGGCTTCCACTTCCAGAGAGTCTAAAATGTAATGATAGATGGGAAGACACATTCATCTTACCTGAAAAATGACGGAGCTATTGAGATCTGGGAGAAAAGGAAAAACTTGATCCTTTATTTAGTTGTGCGCAGACAGATTACCCAGAGACCCTGCCAACACACTGTCATCAACCATTTGTGTGGCTGCTTTGTTAACACTTAATTAGCCAGTCATCCTAAAAGTTTACCTTCTATTACTTTACTGAGTAGGGTACATTGTTTTAATCCAATAATGACTGAACCCTAAAGGTAAAGGGATGCAGACACCTTTTGACTCTGCCCAGTGGTTTGTTTTATGATCCTATTTCCTGACTTTTCATTTGACTCCTTGCTATATGGCTAAACTTCTCTGCACAGATAAAAGATTCTTAACTGTGGCCTTCCTTTCAGTGAGCCTATTGTGTGAGACAATCACAGGCTTTCTGTAACAAAGCAACTAAGCATATTTTAAATGTTTGTATTGGGTAGAAATTAGTTAAATACAAGAAGCAACATTTACACCACCATGTAAAAAATAAAGCTGCTATGAGACTAGAAATATACTATAATGCTTTAAAGAATATAAACTTTATATTACCTATGACACAATTATTAATTAATTTATGTATTTATTTCTTCTTTTTTTTTTTTTTTTTTTTTAGTTTTTACAGTTAGAAAATAACATTATAAATAGGATCTCATTTTCAATGAATTTAAAATACTTTTCTTTACAATTTATAACAGAAGAATATTCAGAAACATGCCTGGGTGCTTTTTGCCGATTGGTGGCTGCATATTTTATATGTGCAGACACCAATCAGCAAATAGCACCAAGGTGCTGAGCCTACTTAGCTAAGCTTTTCAACAAATGATACCTAAATAATGAAGCAAATTTTAAGAATGATCCTCAATTCTGGTCTCTTCTCAACTGTCAGACTTTTTTATTTGAAAGAAGGAATACAATTTAACAAGACACATACATTTAAAGTAAAATGACAATAAGCATACTATAAATTCAGTACATATTAAATAAATCCTAACATTTAACTTACAAGTGTGGGACAAAACAAGATGGTTGGCAATGGGCTAGATTTAACAATGTGCAGGACACTGCTAGAAAATGCTTGTGCAATGCCACACCCTGCTCACTTGCAGCCAATCGGCCACTTGCAGGTAGCTGGTCAAACATACCGTTCGGATCGGGATGAATTCAATCTGCAACCTTTTAGGTGGCGGAGAGAGGTTAAGGAAGCAGCAATCTGAAACAATGGGCCTCCAAAGCAGCATTCCGCTGCTTAATAAATGGAGCCCCATGTGTCAAGTTCAATGTCTCTCGTTCATCACATGGTCTTTTTTACTGTGCCTCAAACAACTAAATCCAATTTTCACAATGTACTCTGGTTTTATTATTTAAGATCGTGCAGGAATCATGAGAAGAAATATTTAGACATATTTAGTCCCTTACCTACAGCCTTTCCTATTTGAAACCATCTTATTTAACCCAATTTGGAAATAAATATTATCAGAAGGTTTTCCTCCTGGCTTTAATATGCAACGTAAATACAATCTGAAATAACATCCATGTGTTTTTTCAGTTTAGCAGACATTCTGTCCAGTAAAACCCAGGCATTTTACTAAATAAATTAGTTCAGACCTACATTTACGGTGTGGTGTAAGGACTTTTCCCCTTTAATGTGTTCCAATGATTTGTTATACCAACTGCAGACTTTTAATTTATATGGGGAATTACTCCTTTATTACTATTTTTATTTTGGTATATGAAATAGCATTTTTTGGGGATTTGAAACTAAAGCACAATCAAAATGTGTTGGAGCTTCCAGGAGAGCAGACCTCATTAGCTAACTCTCTATATGTACACTAAGGGGCATATTTAAACAATGTGCGAGCGGACATGATACAAAGTACAGGGGAGATTTGTTTGTTCTCTCCCACACAGCACGGCTCCCATAGAACTACAGCCTCAGATTGTGGGGGAGAGTCCACGGCTGCCATCTGCGGAGGATCTGTTTGTCCACTATAGGTACAGCGGTGAACTGACTGGCTGTATAAACGTCAGCCTGCACATTTGCACCTTCTTCTATAAGGTGGCCAATGCTCTTGTGAGTATATCTACATTGACGTCCTCTGATGTGATTGCACCACCCTCTTTCTTTTTTGAAACTTATTTGCACTATGAGGCGCTGTCTTCTCTTGTTCCATCTTTTAGATTTGTTCTGATCAGACACCTGTTTCAAGACCAGCTGCCTGCTGCACATTTAACACCCACATTGCGATAAGAACTCTATTCACAGAGACTTTGACGGCTCAAGTCCTTTCTTCTGCATTTTGAATGGACTCATTTTAAACGATAAGCACTTTTTTTCTTTATTATTTTCAAGTATCATTTGTTGCTGTTTATATATATTTTTTTTCACCAATTTTGTTTTACATATATGCTTTACTAATTTGTTTATATATATTTTTTCATTATTTGGTGGTATATTGCTTTATCATTTGCAGACAAATTGTTTTATTATTTTCAGGCTAGACAGAGCATATAGCTCTAACATACGTATTACCTATCGATAGTTTTTATATATATGAGAGTTCACTATACACTAGTAGCTTACAACCGCCATTTTTAAAGGGCATTACGCTTTACACCTGATTACACCTCACTTTCACTGATTTGTTTGCCCATCGATGGACACATTCCTCTAACCTTCATCTTAGACACAGTCTTTTTATCAAGCGCTTATTTTATTATTTTTTGGCGTTATTTATTATTTTTTGGCGGCACTCTATTACCATTTTTTTTGGTATTTTCTCTACATGATACAAAGTAGTCGGTACATATATCCGCTGCACATCGATAAATGCCGACAGCATACGCTGTCAGCATTTATCATGCACCAGCAGCTCTTGTGAACTTGCTGGTGCAATGCCGCCCCCTGCAGATTTGCGGCCAATCGGCTGCTAGCAGGGGTAGTCAATCAACCCCGATCATATTTGATCGGGGTTGATTTCTGTCCGGCACCTCATAGCAGGGGGACAAGGTATGGAGTAGCGGTCTTTAGACCTGCTGCTTCATAACTTACGGAGCTTGATAATATGCCCCCCAAGTTTTCCTTATCTTATCTCCTCATAGTATATACAAAGATCAATACTTAGGGACCAGTGAAAAGCCACGTTAACACACAAAGGGGAACCCCCTCATGGGAATTATCTAAAAAAAAAAGGGGGCTGATTCCTGAGAGTGCGAGATGTCGCTTATAGAATGCAATGGAGCCTTGCTGGAAAGGGAATCTTTTCGAGGGAGAGTGAAGTTAACAAGGGAGCAGGGTGCACTTTACAAATTAAATCCTCCTGCCAATACAATTCAGATCACTCTGATGTTAGTGTATAGTATCTTACAATCACGTCTTTGTTATGTGTTTTAAAATTAGGGTGATAAGTGTCTTTGCAAGAAGAACAGGCGAGATGTGCAGAGGAATATGTTTACATATCACACCAGCAATGTGAAAAAGTGAAGTGAAGCACTCAAAGCACGGGTATATCTAAGATATGTGTATTTAAACAAAGGGAACAGTGTCCAGTCTGTAATCAACAGAAAAATTAATATATTCATCAATAGTATAATATATAATAATATTAGGAAGGAATATATATATGTACCAGAACAAGACAGAGGCGTAAATATAGTTCAAATGGAAAATTCCAAAAGGCAATTTATGTATACTAGGTAAAAACAGAGGTGTCAAGATATCTAAAATGATACAAAATGATACAATGTTAAAACAAAGGGGACGTCTCCCTTAATAAATGTATAGATACATATAAAATAAGCCATAAAGAGAACGATAAGAAAAAGTACTTGCGCTTTAGCGAAAAATGTACTGGATGTCCCCAGATATTAACTTGCCAAGTGGACAAGAAAGTAACTGTCCAGTTGTAGGCTTGGAATTGCCTGTATTGATGGTTGGCGTGGACTGATGAAAGAAAAGGGGCCTTTTTGTGTAAAGGTGACGTGACGTTCACGTTTAATAATGGTAGTGATGTTGCCGTGGCAACCCCTATTCCTAATCTATAAGAAATCCTGGTGGGATTTGAAGATAATCTATGCGCTCCACGAAAGATGATAGCTTTGTTGTCGTGAGGAACGACTAGCAGGATCTTGAAATTTAGAAATGGGTCTTTGCGGTCGCTAGTGGCGACTAGTTTATCCTTTGTTTGAAGGACCGCCAAGTTCTTCAACAAAGGATAAACCAGTTGCTACCAAGCGACCGCAAAGACCAACCTATACTTCTTAAAGATCCTCAAGTCGTTACTAACGCCCACCTTATCTTCAACTGGAGAGGGATCTATATGTTTCTCCTAGTCGCTGTTTGCGACCCGCCAAGTCCTTCAACAAAGGATAAACTAGTCGCCACTAGCGACCCGCGAAAGACCCCATTTCTAAATTCAAGATCCTGCTAGTCGTTCCTCACGACAACAAAGCTATCACTCTTTCGTGAGCGCAAAGATTATCTTCAAATCCCCCAGGATTTCCTTACAGATTTAGGAATAGGGGGTTGCCACGGCAACATCACCTACCATTTTAAAACGTGACGTCACGTCACCTTTACACAAAAAGGCGCCCTTTTCTTTCATCCAGTAACGCCAACCACCATACAGGCAATTCAAGCCTACAAGCTGGACAGTTACTTTCTTGTCACTTGGCAAGTTAATATCTTGGGACATCAGTACATTTTTCGCTAAAGCGCAAGTACTTTTTCTTATCGTTCTTTTATGCTTATTTTATATGTATCTATACATTTATTAAGGGAGACGTCCCTTTGTTTTACATTGTATCATTTTGTATCATTTTAGATATCTTGACACCTCTGTTTTACTAGTATAATAAATTGCCTTTTGGAATTTTCCATTTGAACTATATTTACGCCTCTGTCTCTGTTCTGGTACATATATATATTCCTTCCTATATATTATTATATATTATTACTTTGATGAATATATTAATTTTTCGTTGATTACAGACTGGACACTGTTCCCTTTGTTTAAATACACATCTCTTAGATATACCCGTGCTTTGAGCGCTTAACTTCACTTTTTCACATTGCTTTTGCCACTTTGTATTCTTGGAGGGGAATTCACTAGTTAACCTGGGTACTGTCCTTTAGCGCCTATAATTTCCTTTTTTCTACATATCACACCAGACCTGGAGGAGAAATTTAAGCTACGCCCATAGAACCCCCTTGTTCAGCTAACAAGCGGAAGCGGGGAAAGTCATGTAACAATAAGGAAATCAATTCATTAAAAATGTTGTATTATACAAATTTCACATACTTGTTTGCATACACAGTATAGTTTAATTACATTTAATACCGTAAAACTTAAATATTTTTTTTTCCTGTATAATTTCAATATGAATTTAAATTTTTCCATGAAATATGATTTTTACCAGATTGATTGTTAATCTTTTGTTTGTGGTTAAGCTAAAGATCACATTTACCTGCCATTAAACAAGGAAATATAAATTTCTTATATATGTTATGATTAATTTGTTTGTACTCACCATCATTTTTATTGCCTTGGTACGGAATGATAACAGGATTTCTTAACTTCTTCATGCTTACAAGATAGTTAAGTAGGACTGCAACAAATCCAGATTGGGACCTTAACTTGTAATCAGAAGTAGCTTTCACATTAATGGGGTCTTTTTTTTCTGCACCCATTCAGAAATTCATAGTGGCAATAATATCCCTTTATAGCTTGTTCGATATCTTGTTGTTGGCAGCCAAGACGGTCCAAATAATACTTCACTTTCCTAAAATGCCACATAATGCCACAGGTCTGTAACTTTCACACCTTACTCCAAACTTAGCCTTTAGGTAACTTTGCAATATCAATGGCGTTTATATTACAATTATTGTTATTAACAGATCCCCCTGGCACAATGGAAAGTACACATTATATATAATAGTTTTTTTTCACTACAGCTGTTATGACCTGTCACTAGTGTTATTTTGTTATTTACTTATATTTTATTCTCTCTTATATTTATTTATAAAATATTTTACCAGGAAGGATACATTGAGATTTCTCTCGTTTTCAAGTATGTCCTGGGTCCACAAAACATTGCATTGATACAATAGGGTACAATAAAATACAAAAACAATATTAATACATAATATATGCAAAATGTAACATAGAACAGGTAAGAAATATATAAACAACCATGACAGGTGCATTCTGTTTTGAGATATGTATAGAGGGATCTTTTAAAGGATTTTAGGCTCGGGGAATGTTTTAAAGTGTGCGGGAGGTCGTTCCATAATTGTGGTGCTCTGTAGGAAAAAGAGGATCGAGCTGCTTTCTTTTTGTATGGAGGCAGACTAAATAATGTACTACTACTGGATTGGATGTTATGGGAGGTGGGAACAGCTGGGGAGAGCATTCTGCTCAGGTAGGGTGGGAGCTTCCCAGAAAAGCTCTTAAACACAAGGCTGGAAAGATGAAGGGTGTGTCTGGATTCCAGCGACAGTAAGTTTAGTTCTTTTAGCATGTCACAATGGTGGGACCTGTAGTTACATTGTAGCACAAAGCGGCAGAACGAGTTATACAGTGTATTAAGCTTATTTAGGTGAGTTTGCGGTGCAGGTGCATATACTACATCCCCATAATCCATGATTGGCATCAGCATTTGCTGTATAATCTTTTCCTTTACTGTAGGGCTGAGGCAGGATTTGTTTCTGTACAGGGCACCTAGTTTTGGATAGAGTTTAGATGCAATTATTTCTATGTGGAGTCCAAAAGATAGATTGGGGTCTAACAACATACCCAAGTATTTGAAAGAGTTGACTGCGGTCAGTGTGCAATTTGATTTTGTTTTGATGCATAGATGGGAATTTTGTAGTTTGTGTAATTTAGGTCCTGTTCCAAAGATCATTGTGACAGTTTTGTCAGTGTTTAGGAAGAGTTTGTTTTTTGAGATCCACTTTTTTACCTCTGTGAACTGGTCTTGGAGCACTGCCTCAAGCTGCGGCAGATCGGATTTGTTTGCATAGATTACCGTGTTGTCTGCGTACATGTGTACAGTTGAGGATTTGCAGACATTTGGCAGATCATTTATGAATAATGTGAATAGTAGGGGGCCAAGAATGGAACCTTGGGGAACACCACACGTGACTGGGAGAGGGAGGGAGTCGCTGTCAGAAATGGAGACATACTGTGATCGATCCGATACATATGATCGAAACCAGGTTAGCGGACGATCAGCAATACCAGAGTTTTTTAGTTTGTGCAGTAGTATGTCGTGGTCTACTGTGTCAAAGGCCTTTGCAAAATCAAGGAAAATAGCTCCAGTTAGGTCTCCTTGTTCCATGCCAGTTTGGATGTCGTTGCAAACTTTATGGAGGGCAGTTGTAGTGGAGTGATTTGGGCGAAAACCTAATTGAACAGGTGTCAAATAGTTAGATTGTTGGTAATACTCACATAGCTGCGTATGGACGCATTTTTCTAAGATTTTTTGACAATACTAGGAGCAATGATATTGGGCGATAGTTAGTAACCAAGGTTAACTCATCACTTTTATGGATAGGCACTACTCTTGCAGTCTTCCAAAGTTTGGGTATGTAACCAGACACCAAGGATTCGTTAATTAGGGTTGTGACAGGTTTAGCAATTGCCGGTGCACTGAGCTTCAACAGCATTGCTGGGATTTGATCAGGTCCAGACTGGTTTTTCATTTTTAGATTATTAAGGTTTTTCTTAACGACATTGATGGGTACAGGTCTAAAATTGAACTTCTCTATATTGGGTCTTTGCAGATTTAGCAGGGCCAGATCCACATTTGTAGTTTCAGGATGCGTGTCATTTATTAGTTTTTCAACCAGGGTGGTGGAGCATCCGACAAAATAATTGTTAAAGGCATTTGCTACTTTTAAGGGAAGTTGCAGGGTTTGGTTGTCCACTTTGACAGTGGAGGGTTGGGAGTGGATTGGGAGCGTGTGTAAGTTATTTATGACTTTCCAAATCTTTCTAGTGTTTGATATGTTATTGTTCAGATTTTCACAGAAATATTGGGCCCTGGCCAATTTTGTTAGTTTAGTGCATATGTTTCGCCATTGTCTATATACACAGTGATCGTTCATAGAGCCAGTATGCTTGTACTTTGACCACAAAGAATCCAGAAACTGGTACATTTGAATGAGGTCAGCTTATAGAAGTTGCTTAGTTTTGTTTTAGTTTTCTATTATGTTTCTGGTACTAGTTCATTTATTCACGTTTGGCTACTTAATATTTATCACATATATTTAATTGCTTAGGGCCCAAAAGTGGCTCTAGCACATTTGTTAATTAACTCTATCTAAAGCCCAAGGGGGCTGATTTATTAAGCAGTGGATGCTGCTTATTCCATGCAAGCCTTCCGCTGCTCCTAAACTCATCCGCCACCTCTAAGGTGGTGGACTGCAATCATCCCAATCAGATATGATCGGGATGATTGACACCCCGGCTGTCAGCATTTAGCGATTTTTGATTTTGATAAATCGGACCCCAAGAGTGTTCTTTAACCTCTTAGTGACCAGAGCATTTATCAATTTTCTTACCGTTAGGGACCAGTGCTATTTTTACTTTTCTGCAGTGTTTGTGTTTTGCTGTAATTTTCCTCTTATTCATTTACTGTACCCACACAAATTATATACCGTTTTTCTCGCCATTAAATGGACTTTCTAAAGGTACCATTATTTTCATCATATCATAAGATTTACTAAAAAAAAAAAAAATGAGATGGAAAAATCACACATTTTCTAACTTTGACCCCCAAAATCTGTTACACATCTACAACCACCAAAAATCACCCATGATAAATAGTTTCTAAATTTTGTCTTGAGTTTAGAAATACCCAATGTTTACATTTTCTTTGCTTTTTTGCAAGTTATAGGGCAATAAGTACAAGTAGCACTTTGCAATTTCCAAACTTTTTTTTTCAAAATTAGTGATAGTTACATTGTAACACTGATATCTGTCAGTTCACATCTATATATATATATATATATATATATATATATATATTTTTTTTTTTTAATAGACAACCCAAAGTATTGATCTAGGCCCATTTTGGTATATTTCATGCCATCATTTCACCGTCAAATGTGATCAATAAAAAAAATTGTTAACTTCTTCACAAACTTTAGGTTTCTCACTGAAATTATTTACAAACAGCTTGTACAATTATGCCACAAATGGTTGTAAATGCTTCTCTGGGATCCCCTTTTTTCAGAAATAGCAGACATTTATGGCTTTGGCATTACTTTTTGGTTATTAGAAGGCCGCTAAATGCCGCTGTGTACCACACTTGTATTATACCCAGCAGTAAAGGGGTTAATTAGGTGGCTTAATTTTAGCTTTAGTGTAGCGATCCTCCCACCTGACACATCCCACCCCCTGATCCCTCCCTGACCCTTCTCAAACAGCTCTCTTCCCTCCCCACCTTACAAATGTCACTGCCATCTTAAGTACTGTCAGAAAGTCTGCCAACACTAAAATAAAAGGCATTTTTTTTTATTTTTTTTCATTTTTTTAAATATATTTATTCTGCAATGTTGGACCACCCCTTAGCCCCTAACCTCTCTGCCCCCCCCCCCCCCAAAACAGCTCTCTAACCCTCCCCTCTCTACCTATATGCTGCCATCTTGGGTACTGGCAGCTGTCTGCCAGTACCCAGTTTGCTGAATTTTTTTTATTTTTTATTTTTTTTCTGTAGTGTAGCTGTCCCCCTAAATTCCCTTACCCCCTCCCAGATCCCTTTCTCTTTCAATATTTATTCCTCCCTCCTTCCCATACATTTGATTGAATATAAATGTAGCATGCACGCGCACGCAGACATAAGCGCACGCATGCCCCCGCCCCCTTGCTTGCTTCCGCCCAATTGTGTGCACTTGAGGGACACAGGAACCGACCAACGATAGGCCGCCCACCAGCCTCCCTGCTATGGCTCCCACCCACCAACGATCGGCACCATCGCTGGCCGATGCAGAGAGGGCCACAGAGTGTCTCTCTCTGCATCAGTGGGTAACAAAGGGTATTGCAGTGATGCCTCAATATCAAGGCATCACTGCAATACCTTGATCGCTTCCACCGCTTGAAACCCCAGAGGACAGGCACACCCTTGGTCCTTAACTGACACTTTTTGTAGGAGGTGCCTGACATGTCCTTGGTCGTTAAAAATATATTTTGTGATTCAAAGAGAACATTCTCTTTATTAAATTCTCTGTTATTAAATGTGCTTAGTTCCCATGATATTCTGTGTTGAAGAGATACCTAGGTAGGCATCTACATGGCGGGAAATAGAGCAGTCATCTAGTGCTCTTGCAAAAGTATAACATTCTTGCAAAACTGCTGCCAGAAAAAGGTTGGCTCCTACGCTTTCTTCCATGCTTTTCAACAATAGATACTAAGAGAACAAAGAAAATTGATAATAGAAGTAAATCAGAAAGTTTGTTTAAACTTACATGCTCTATTTGAATAATGAAAGGAAAATGTTGGGTTTCATAACACTTTAATCACCTTACAGAGGGATTTCGTATATATATTTTTTATTAATATTAAAACTTGAAGTTTGCTTAGTTAAACTGATACCCATATGTGGAACATGTTGAGTATATTCGTGATGTTTTCAAATGACTTGTATTCATATCCTATGTTCTGTACTTATGTAACTGTTGTTGAGCTTCTGTTTTAAAGCATGTAAACATTTTTTTTTCTTTCAAATAAACCTCAATTAAAAAAAAAATTGGGTTACCTCATCCACTGTCACCAGCAAACTACCATAGGTTTTGCGCAAAAAGAACCTGATAAAGATAAGGACAGCAATATCCCAAAAATAATCCTAAAACCTAATTTGCTTTTCATACCTGACCTTTCTTTAAGATAATTTTCCTTCACAAATATAATTTTTGAATAAATCATCATTTTTTATGCAATAGTGATCTTCCAAATCTTGAAATTCAGAAACAATCCTTATCCACATTAATAAATGAGGATAATCTCTATTCTTCTAGTTTTTAGCAATTATTTTTTTCTCGCTATTTGTCATTATATAAAACAATTTTGGGGGTTTGTTTAATAGCCAGATCAGTGGATCTAGGACATATTGTATCTCAAATATTTGCTCAATTTCTTTTATAACCTTTCTCCAAAAATATTGAATAATTGAGCACCAACACCACATGTGGGTGATACTCATAGCTGCGTCATCGCATCGCCAGCATGTATTATTTTTGCTAGGAAAAAAGATGATGCAATCGTTGTGGTGTTAGATACCATCTATGCAATATCTTTAAATTAATCTCTAGCAGTGATGAAGATATTGAAGTCTTCATAGAAGCCTGAAGGATCATAGACCCTGTTTGTGGCAATATAGGAACAGCTAAATCTATCTCCCAACTTTCAATATATTACAGAGAGAATGTGGCTTATTGACGGAGACCTAATGCATAGGCGTTCAAGTTGGTCAATGATCTAGTTGCTTAAGAAAGTTATAGACTCATCTATAAGTAAACCATTGTTTAAAACAATCAAATCATTGATTAATTAGATCTTGAATTGCTTTCTCTTTAATATCAAATACAAGGGAAAATCTGAATTATGTGAGGGAGGTATTTGAGCCAATAAACCATGTCCCAAATCTAATTCTTTAATTATCGGATTTTGGGTATTAAACCCTTTTTTAAAAAAAAAAAAAAAAAAACCCAGCTAAGTCTACTAATATGTGAAATATTGAAATATATTATGATCTAAAGGAACCCAAGGTTTGTATACTTTATAGTTACTCTAATTTTCAATGCCTTGAAGGAAAATTGCATATAGATAAAGTTGTGAATTACTCATTCCTAACCCCCCTTGTAACTTTGGGATTTACATAGTAGTTTTTTGGATTTTTTTTTAATTCTAGGATGCCAAGCAATATTACTAAAGGCCCACTGTAATGTAAAGAGATATTTCAATGGATAGGGTATTGGTAAGGTTTGTAGAAGATACAATAATCAAGAGAATACGTTCATTTTGATCAAAATGATTTTGCCAAGCCAGGACATATTTTTTTATCTCCAAATAACTAATTATAACCTCCTTCAATGGAGCAGTGCATATATAGTATAAAATGATGGGGCAAGAGAAATATCTAAATACATCAAAGAAGTACAGCAGCATGGGAAAGGGATAAGTGCATTGACCTTATCCAAGATTTGTTGGTTCTGTGTTATATTTAATATTTCTGATTTGGATAAATAATTAAAAAAATTGCAACGGGTATAAAAGCTTTGGAATTCTTCAAGGAGGAAGTGGTATAGTTGTCTCTGGATTTGTTAGAGAAACTAAAACGTCATTGTCAAATAAAGAGATGTTGTATCGTTGTGCTCCGACTTGTACTCCTCTAATATTAAAGTTATGTGTAATTTGTGCTGCGAGAACCTCTGTATCTCAAGTAAGCAATATTGGAGATAGGGGGCAGCACTGTCTCATACCATTTGTAATCTGAAGGGACTGTGACAAGTTCCTATATAATAGGACTTTCTCACTTGGTTGATTATATATTGAAAATGTAAAGTGTAAGATTATCTTTCCATAAGCCATTTGGTTCAGCATTGTTTTTCTTTTTTCTTTTGTGATTCAGATAGAGCATGCAATTTTAAGCAACATTCTAATTTACTCCTATTATCAATTTTTCTTCGTTCTCTTGTTATCTTTATTTGAAAAAGAAGGCATCTAACCTTTATTTTGGTTTAGAACCATGGATAGCACTTTTGTATTGGTGGATGAATTTATCCACCAATCAGCAAGGACAACCCAGGTTGTTCACCAAAAATGGTCCGGCATCTAAACTTACATTCTTGCATTTCAAATAAAGATACCAAGAGAATAAAGAAAATGTGATAATAGGAGTAAATTATAAAGTTGCTTAAAATTTCATGCTCTATCTGAATCACAAAAGAAAAAAATTGGGTTCAGTGTCCCTTTAAGAAGTTTCAAGCATCACAGTGAAAGGCCTTTTCCTTGTCAGTTGATAAGAGAACCCTTTCTGCTTTGCATAGCGTATCAGATATAAGGCCCTGAAGGTACGAATACCACTTGGTCAGTATACTGACTTGGTCAGTATGAATGAGGTCTTGAAATACTGAATTCAGTCAATTAGTTAAGAATTAAGAAGGGATATAAGTAAAAAATTTGAAGGGGCATCTGGGGATTTATTCGGTTTTGGAAGTACAATTATATAGGCCTCTAATGCAGTCCACAAGAAAGGGTGGGACTCATCTATAGATTTGAAATAGATCAGTAAAGGAGGTAATAGTATGTCCTGAAATTTAGAATAGTATTTGTAAGTAAAACCATCTGGGCCAGGTGATTTCCCAGATGGAACATCTTTAATAACCACTTTTAAAGGACCAGTAAACACAGGAGATTTGCATAATCAACAAATGCATGACAAAAAGACAATGCAATAACACGTAGTCTGAACTTCAAATGAGTAATAGATTTTTTCTGACAATTTTAAAAGTTATGTCTATTTCCACTCCCCCTATACCATGTGACAGCCATCAGCTAATCACAAATGCATACACGTACCATGTAACAGCCATAAGCCAATCACAAATGCATATACGTTTATTCTGTGAATTCTTGCACATGCTCAGTAGGAACTGGTGACTAAAAATGTTTAAATATAAAAAGACTGTGCACATTTTGTTAATGGAAGTAAATTGGAAAGTTGTTTAAAATTGCATGCTCTATCTGAATAATTAAAGTTTAATTTTGACTTGAGTGTCCCTTTAACTCCTCCATAGTTATAGACTCATCCAGTGGCGGCTCGTGAATTATTCAAATGGGGGTTCACAATTCTGCCTCTCCTCTCACTAGAGTGTCAAGACTTATAGAAGTAATCTGTATGGACAGCATGCCTTGTGACATAAGGAGTAAATGAAGTCTGGAGTGTTTCCTTTAACACATAACATTACATTTGTTTAATCCACAAACTTCCTTTTTCTGAGGCCACTGTTAGGTGTTGGCATCAAAAGATCAACTGCTATATTACTTTTGGGCAGAACAAATCAGCCTGGAAAATACCTCCCAACATTTGAAATGGCCAAAGAGGGACACTTTTCTCCCCGTTAACAGAGCTCCGCTTACCCCCCCCCCCCACCCGCCCTAGGTACTATACAGGATAGACATATCACATATTTACCACCGTACATACATGGTACATACATACATATTCATACACACATTTACACACACACATACATGGTTACATTCATACCATATTTCATAGACACATATTTACACGCACACATAACATACACACATTTTTATCACACACATGCACACTCTGAGATCGCCTTTCTCAGTAGCCTATAAACATATAACAATACAGAGCTGGCTTTTCTCAGTCACACACATAACCCCCTCCCCGCACATACACACACGCTCACCACATTTATACACCATACATACTAGGTTACTATAATATATTGTTTTGTTATTTACTTTTTAATTTTATGCAGTTTTGGGGTTTATGCAAGCTTTTATCAGTTTAAAAACCCACATAAGAGTTATATCACTGCAATGCTAAATAAATGCAATACACTGCATAAAGCAGGAAAGGGAGACATGCTCTAAAGTTTATAGACTAAAAATGTATATTAAATAAACCAAGACAACAAATTAGAATAAAAAGAGAACCTGTCCATAGGGGAAGAGAACAGAAAATGTGGCTGAGGAAAGTCTCCTTTGAAATATAATAAATATATCTGCTGGGTATAGGAGGAATTTGTCTTGACTAGTGAATGCCTATGAGGCAAAGCCAAGAAAAATGTGCGATTCCCTAAAAATAATAATCTTTGTTAAAGACATTACATAACTGTTTTGGTAATTTAGCCAAACATTGTTTATTTAGAAAACCAAAACTATAGTAAGTGCTTTTGAACGCAGTTTGAATCCAGAACAGGGTTTCCACATACATTTGAGCATTAACAGTAAAAAGATTTTAAAAACAAATTCAAAAGTATATACCGTAATTATTGTTTGTCAAGCTCTGCAAGTGCCGGGACTCCAATGCGACACAGTTAAAGGGCCATAATACCCAAATGTTTAAACACTTGAAAGTGATGCAGCATAGCTGTAAAAATCTGACTAGAAAATATCTCCTGAACATCTCTATGTAAAAAAGAAATATATTTTACCTCAAAAGTTCCTCAGTAGCCACCTCCCATTGTAAAGGATTTCTAAGCAGCATTTTAGTGTGTCTGTCCTGGGACATCTGAAGGGATGAGCATCGTGCACTCTCATATTATTTCACCAATCAGGTAAAGGAAGCTTACTATGAAATCTCATGAGAGTTAAGTCAAATCTCATGAGATCACAGTAAGAGTTCATGACCTCAGCACTGCTGATGCTGATTGGCTGCTGTTCATTTCTTCATTTTTTTTATTTTTTTACCTGCAGCTGGGAGCAGCTGAGTATAACTTTTTATACAGAACTTACTCTGCTGAGCTGAGCAAATTGTGAGGTAAAATATCTTCCTTTTTTACATAGAGATGCTCAGGTGATATTTTCCTGTCAGCTTTTTACAGTTATACTGCATCAGTTTCAAGTGATTTAGCATATGAGTATTATGTCCCTTTAAGAAATGTTTTCGGGCCTCAGTCAGGAGGAAAAAGAAGACAAAATTGGAATTTCCTGGTGGCTGAACTGTGCTGCGCCAATAGCCTCCAACCTCCCTCTTAGCTTGTCAGACTCAGTCAGTAAGTTCCGCCCCTGCTCCTCCTCCCGAGTCCCACACACACACAGGTCTTAGTGTGCGAGTGTCATGTGATAGCTGGCTCTCGCACACTAAGAGCTGTGCGATTAAGAAGGCTATGGGCTGGCCTGTAGGTGGCGCTGCAGTCAATGCAGTTTTAAAGTGGAAAGGGCTTTTGCCTATATTTCTATCTATCGCACTGCACAGCATGTGCGATAGATAGAAGTATTAGGCAAAAGCCCATTCCACACTTCAGCCTAAAACTGCAATTTTAATGTTTTATAGACAAAACTGCATTGGAGCCTGGGAATTTTTTTATTTAGTCCACAAATAATAAAAATTTAATTTTTATTTATTTATTTTTTGTTCATCAGGGGTCAGGTTCACAGGGGGTTCACATGCTCAAGTGCTCCTATAGAGGAGCCTCCACTGGACTCATCTAGCATTCTCTTTTGGGTTGTAGATAATTTAGGTAACTTCAATTTTGAGAGTTAGAAGGCAATGTTTTCTGCTCTTTTTTTGTAGCAAAAAAGGTGGATTTTGAAATGGGTTCCAATAGGTTATATAGTTTGCATTAGTAAGCTCTTAAGGCTTCAGTTATAGAATGAGAGGAGTAATGTGATTTACCCTGGGCATCTCTAATGTGGAGAGTATAAGTGGTTCTATTTTTTTTCTTAAACGATTTAGCTAAAGTGATGCTCTCTTTGTAATGACTCAAATCCCTATTTCATATAGTCTTTAGTTCCAGTCTCTTACTAGTAAGGTTATTAAAGGGACATACAACCTAACACTTTTCTTCCATGATTCAGATAGAACATACAATCTTAAACAACTTGCCCATGTACTTCTATGATCAAATTGTTTTCTTGTTATACTTTATTGAAAAACAGGAAGGAAAGTTCAGGAGTGTGCATGTGTCTGCAGCACTATATGGCAGCAGTCTTGCAACATTGTTATACATTAGAAAGAACACTAGATGGCAGCACTATTTCCTGTCTTAATAAAAAAAGTGCACAAATCCCTTGTGCAAAAATAAATAGAGGTCAGATGGTATATAATACCATCTGACCTCTATTACAATACAGCTCACCATCCAAATAACACCATACCTATAGTAAAGCATGGAGGTGGTAATATCCTGTTATGGGGTGTGCAGGCACTGGAGCACTTGTCAGGATAGAAGGAATAAATCTGCTGCCCTCTGCCAGGAAGTTGTTAATGGGAAGAAGGTTTGCCTTCCAACATGACAATGACTCATAGCACACAGCAAAAATGACCACACAATTGTTGAAGGAGAAAAAGGTGAATGTCCTTGCATGGCCTAGTCAGAGCCCAGACTTAAACCCCATTGAATATCTACGGCATGACTTGAAGACTGCAGTTCACAAACGGTCACCATTAACTGTAAAGGAACTGGGGAAGTTCTGCAAAGAAGAGTGGGCAAATATTACACAGTCTAGATGTGCAAAGTTAGTAGGACATATCCCAACAGACTAAAGGCTGTAATTAAAGCAAAAGGTGGTTCAACAAAATACTGACACAATGGGGTGATCCTTTTTCTAACCCATTGATTCAGTTTTTACTTTATTTTTGCCTGACATGTTGGTGTTATATCTTTCACTTGGATGTTATAAGTTTCACTGAGTTATTACAACTGGATAAACAAAAACTGTGTCTGTCTTTATTTCAGGCTGGAATACAACAAAATGTGATTTTTTTTTTTCAAGGGAGGTGATTCTTTTCAATACCCACTGTATTAGAATCATTCACCCAATAATTTTCTTCTTTGATGTTACATGTCACCCACTATCTATTGATATTGTTTTGTTAAGATATATAATTGAAGGTGTTACAATCCTTAGAATATATATATATAGATATATAATAAGTCTCATATGTTGCTGAGGGCAAAATGTTAAACGCAAAAATATGATTATTAAAGGACAATCTAATAAATCAAACAGAGAAAATTTCTGACCATACTAAGAGGAACTTTGCCCTTACTAAATATGGTGACAATGTCAACGATGACATCCTATTCTCAAAAATAGTGGAACAACTTCCTGGAACTGCTTATATAAGGGCAATTAGATGATAACGCACACCAGCTCCTTGAAAAAGCCATACGTATACGGCAAAACGTACATCAGAGAATCATTTAACCTTTTAACGCCGTTATGCCGTTCTATTCCGTCATAATTACACTGGGCTTTAGTGCCGTTATGACGGAATAGAACATCATAACCGTTGGCTGTCCTAAAGTCAACTCAGCTTCCGATGATGTGATTGCGGTCTGGAGGGCGGGCCTAGCGTCACACCGACACCCCCCTGACCCAATCCCATCATTGAAATCTTGCGATCGCGTGCACGATTGCAGGATTTTAATTTGTTTACATCGGAACGTTGTTCCGATGTAGACAAATTAACCCTGTCATCAAAGGGTTAAGCCATGCCCACTTACTTAGGCACACGTCAACAAGAAAGGTATTGCGAAGGTCCCGGTTGTACTGAGGAGGAGTTCTGAACAGGATATAATCTGTTTCCATCTGACCTCTAGACCAGTAGACTACACCCACTGAATAGATATAGTGGAACTATACCCGAGTGACTTTAACTTAAGGGCAATATTATGGCTTTTTTATCTTTGTTAATTGTTTTTAATAAATATTGTTTTATACCAACACATTTGAGTAAGACCAGAAGAATACTGGTTACCCTACAGTATAAAAGTGGGTGTGCGTTACCTCCAGAGCCAGTCTAGGCTCTGCAACACTTGAGTAGCCAATTGGCTAAGTTTCAAAGTATAGCATTGATTATCCTTACTGTACTTCACTATTTTGTTGTATTTTTTTTTTCTTGAGGCAAGAAGATCATTGTATTATTACGATGAAAATGCAACACCAATAAGTGGAAGCTGACAAGCTCTTGATAATATCATATATCCTTTATTAGTATATTAATTGCACAAGTATACCACTTTTGTATCACATATTATATATCACTAGTTCCTGTCTTGTAGAGCTCCATAAATGTGCAAGCTACCTATCCAGATATCTATTTGACCAAGAGTAACATGAAAACAAAATTTTGATAATATAAGTAAATAGGAAACTTTTTTTAAGTTGTATTCTCTATCTGAATAATGAAAGAACATTTTTGGGTTTCATGGTCCCTTTAAGGGGAGTATTATCTGTTTAATTATGTTTATTGTTGGCTTCTAGTTGTTCAATGTCAAACCAAATATTTGTAATCTTTTCCCTTTTATTTTTGTCATGAAGTGCCCTACAAGCTAACAGTTACCCTCATATAACACATCTATGTGCCCTCCAAACAGACTGTATTAAATTTAAAATATTCCATAACACTGGTATTGAGTTTTTGTGTCACCATAACGTCAGAGAGCATGGCATAGTCAGTTCTCCAAACAAAATCCCTGATTGGCTTAACCGGTCACACAAAGGTGCAATGAATTAGAGGTGATCTGACCAAGTCGAGGGGGAAATCTTGGCAGAACAGAACAGACTTAGTCCTGTAACATCTGTAAAATGTAATCAATCCTAGAATAGGTTTTATGTGGGTAAGATTTGAAGGTAATCCCTCTGTAGAGCATGGGCAATTCTCCTAATGAGAGCAAATTGTTTTAGGTAAATGTTAGTTTTTGTTATCACTGAAGTCGGAGTAGAGGAGTGCTCATAATAACAGTCCATTGTAGGATTTAATGTAATTCCAGATCCCCACCAATGATTAGGATGCCTTTGTGTTTTTCCAAAATTATAGCAGTAAGATTTTTGACAAAGAAATGCTGTTTGGATTGACATTCAAATCTTGGAAAGGAATCCCTGCTATAACTAAAATACCGACCCCTTGCATTCTACATTTAGCGATGCATAATATTATTTACCAAACTTAAAAGCAAACATTTTAGGTTCCCTTTCCCTTCAGGAAGTGGGTCTCCTGAAGTAAAATTTTGTCATCCATTTGTCTTTTTAACTTGGTCAAGGCTATTTTCTGAGGGTAGTTAAGCCCTTTGGAATTAATGGTCAGGATGTGCATTAGATTCTTTGAGCTTAAACTGCTATTAGGGGATGTCATAATTGTGCAGTAAGGGCAAGGTAGCAAATATAAGAACTAGATTATAGACATCATGTTATACAATAAATGTAAAACAGAGTAAAGGCAGCAAATGAGATGAACCCAATTAACAATCAAAGCATTAAACAAGGAAAACAACAAAAATTAAACTAAAAATAACATTTCCTCTATTAGTAGAGTAATAAAAGGTTTTCAGAGTAGGTGGATTGCTTTTCCTTCACTAGCCCTTATCAATCTGCATAATTTCTCCAATAAAACATCAATCAAACTACCTAGAAGGGATAAACTATGTGGAAGCATACATTCAATCAACATTGTAAATGTATAAAATTACTGTAGAAAACAAGAGGTGGAGCAAGAAATTATTATTTTGTTAAATAGGTTGCTGAAGTTCTACCCCTCTAAAAAGATTTTTAAAGTGAGTATCAAGTAACTCTACACAACATATTTTAAAACCGTGAAAAAGTATAATATAAAATTGAACTGTTGACATTTCAAGTATTTGTACATAAACAAGACTATAATAGAATATCTAACTAATTATATAACTATGAATAAGTGAGGATTTCTGTCCAACAGAGTAGTTGCAAATTTACCATATAGGCCAACCTTGTGTAAGGTCTGATGTGCTTTACTTAGTCCCTCTTTTTCAGGGGGACAAGTACATCGTAGTGAAAAAGCCATGAAAAAGACCTTTTGATGGTCAGGATTTGAAACCCCATTGTACCAGAAAAAGATACATAAATGGTACAAATTAGCTTGTTAGCCGAGAAATGTCTGTAAGGTCATAAGTTGTCTCTTTCTCAAGTGTTTCCAGTTTCTTGAACGGTAGTCGTGCCCTTTCTCCTTTTCTTCTGGACTGTGCTTCATGGTGGGCATTGGTCCTTAGGTTGAAGAGCTTCAGAATCAGACATATTCAGTGCTTTTTTATCTATTGGAGTTGGTGGATTAAAATTGATGTTCACTACTTTTTAGAGATTGCATCCAAAACCGGGCGTGTCCTTATATATAAGTGATTGCCAGCATGTTTGAATTATAAAACTGAATGGGAAGAATCCCCATCTGGCTGTTGTGCTTGAGTGTTAAGTTCTTGACGTGAGTTTGAGATCAATTTAACCGTTTTTTTGTGTGTGTGTTTTTTTGTTACTAGGTAGTGAGACATAAGTCCTGGAAAAAGGGGATTTCTCAATCTTGGCGTTTGTGATAACTGGAAGGGATCTGGCTGTGGTCCAAATGGTCTCTCTATCTCAGTAATTGAGAAACTTTAGACGTCTCTTGGCAGAGCATATGGATTAGGTGTTGTGTCAGCTCTCTATGTGCCCACTCTATAGAGGTTTCTGGTCATTGAGTAGATTGGAGAATAGAATTAAACAGCCGACCAGACAAGGGGCATTAGATTGTCCAGGAGCGATAACTTCTAATGTACTTTAACCTTAGGTTTTTCTTCTGCTCCTGTTTACAACGTCCTCTACTTTCTCTGTTAACAATTTATGAGATAAATTGTGATGATTTTACAGCATTTTTTAAAGGATTTAAGGACTTTTACAATTCAACACTTTGTTAAAAACATACTTTTAGCATTTTTTTGAACTGCATTTCTTCATACAGGTGTTTTCAAAAAAACATAAGCATGCTCAATGTTAATAAACAAGTTTGTTTGTTTGTTGTTGTTTGTTTTTTAAGTAAAGTTCAATCACACTTTATAAATCACCCAATATAAATTTAGGATTGCAACAAAGTTTTTGATGGTTTGAACATGAATTATAAAATTCATCAAAATGTTATGAAATTATTGAATTGCTCAAATTGCATTAAAATAACATTATTAAGTTAAGAACCTTACATTAAACACATTAGTCCCTATCAATTCTGGATAAATTATTCATGTTTTACTCTTGCTTTTGGGCCACATTAACTTTCTTCTGTGTTATGAATTGACAAGTTTCTGATACACCTGTTTCTTATAGACTTCCATTTGTTTTCTGTGTTTAACTAGATTTTGCTGCTATGATATTTTCTAACTCAAATAGTTCTAATTCAGCAGAAGGTCCTTCTTATTCATAGGAGTTGCTTTGTAAATAAAAAAATAAAAATATGAAAATGAGCTTTTATGCAATTTTTTCTTTCACAAATACAAAGTCATCACTTTTGGGATACTTGAATATTAAGCAACACTGAGAGCAAAAAGTCAGAGCTTGAGAGTTTATTTTATACAATCTATCAAGTAGAGGCTATAGCACCTATAACCCTGGCAAAACATTTCTTAGTCTGTTTTATTTATATGGTTTTGGCTGGATGAAACGTTCATTTCTGTTTAATTTGGAATAAAAAATATTGTTATATGTATCTCGTGTATAAAGTTGTTGTATTTGAATAATTGTTGCATTAGGACACATTTAAATTAGATATAAAATAAAAATTAGGAAGCATTTTTCAATAACATTCTACTAAAATATGTTATTTACAGGTCTTAAAAAAGGTATTAAACCAGTGGATACTTCTCAATAAAAAGAAAAAAAAAATGATTTTTGACTTGTGATTTTTTGATTAATGTTAGTTTTTATAATGTATACTCTTTAATGGTATAATTTTTTTTAAATATAACAAATAAATTAAAAAGTGTATGAGTCTGTGAGACTGTTGATACCTCAAATTATCAAACCTGACAGGCTAAGTACAAGGGCGAGAGGGAGGGACCAGGCATGAATGTGAATGGCAGCTAATGACAAAGGCTCTTCAGGGGGGGTGACTGTAGAAATGTACACTTATATGACATAAACCTGTACCATCATGCCTGACAGCAGATCTTTAATATGACTACAGCCGGGCAGCTTGTCATAGTCTTGTGGCTAGTCACAGTAAATCAGGCATGCCTTTCATTGGATACCTGAAACAGATGGACTGTGATTATTTTGCACAAGCACACCACTCATAGGAAGTGACTTGCACACTTTTTTAAATTGTATGAAATTATTTTATTGAGAGCACTGAGGAATGATCTCTTACTATCCTTTAAAATGGCAGCTTTTATTTAAACAGATAACAGAGCAGTTTAGGATTGTAGTATAAAGAGACAAGGAAGAGTGGATCACCAAGTGGCCAGTATCGTGGGAGGTAGACTACTAATAGAGTGATGATAAACATCTATTTAAATGAATTGATGAAGATACAGTGTGGTCATAACTCACCCAAAACGTTAGCCTAGGATTGCTAATCTACAAGGTTTACACCAGTTACAATACTTACTCAGTAAGACAAAGGGGCACACAAATACACATGTGATATAAACTATTTTAACTTTTGTTTTAAAGACTTAACCCCATAGTGGCAAAAGAAGACGGCAATATGTTACTCTGCATTTCAGCCTTCTCTTGAAGACAAGGGCTAAGTGAAAAGTAAAGAAACAGAGCAAAACTTATACTTTGTATAAATATAGCAAGTGCATTCATATGGGCAGCTGTAGAAATGTACACATGCATATATGTTTTAATGTGTTTGTGTGCACGTATGTGTGTGTGTGTATATGTGTGTGTGTTTGTGCGTTCATGTGTGTGTATGTGTGAGTCTGTGTATGTATGTGTGTGCACGTATGTGCATGTGTGTGTATATGTGTGTGTGCGTGCACGTATGTGTGTGCGTGTATGTGTGTATGTGCATGTGTGTATATATGTGTGTGTGTGTGTGCGTGCGTGTATGTGTGTGTCTGTGTAACACTGTGGGCACATGGACTATTGTATATGTGTGCACACATTTCAAAATATGACAAAGCCTCATGGGTGGGTTATCCCTGTAGGGGTGGTGTTTATTAAAAGCCAAGGTGCATCTGAAGCCTTGACCAGCCATCACTGTGTCTGTCATCTGTGGTTTTTGGCAAATGTAATGAACCACATTTAATGCATTTTATCTAACCAATTACATTATTCTTATGCAAGATATAACAGATTTAAGATGCTTTTCGGCATCAGTATTGCAGCAGTCTACGTATTTCTATTATTATTGACAAGCGCAAAAAGCTTACTTCTAGCGCAGTAATCTGGCCAAAAATATTTAATTATGCATAATTAAAAAACAAAACAAATAACTTTTCCATGCACTTGCAAGATTAATTTTGTCTGCTTTTACTGTATTTTACATGTGAAATCTAAAGTGCTTCCAATCCCCCCAGAGAGGCTAGAATTACATTCCATGGAATGTAGAACACTGACATTCATTTGTGCGCACATTGATTAGTTAATGTTTGAAGGAGCAAATTTATAACTCTCCTTAATTGGCCACAGCAAAGGAAGTAAGATAAACAACATTTAAGAGGCTTTTGAAGGTGTATGTCCCAGGCCTGCAAAACAATGCTTTTGTTTAAAACAAATTGACAATTAGAAATGTTTTTAAAACATTTATTTTGCATGCACATCTTTTGCAATGTTGCAAATAATTTCTGAAGTATAGATAAAAAATTTAATTTAATTTCCCTTTAAATTCAGCTACTTTTGTTAGAACTTTTTGTGTCAGTTTACCAGACTGGAGAGAGACATGCAAACTGAAACAGTTGCATATGGAATAAGATTGCTGTCAAAAAGGCAAGCATGTGTGATCCTGTACATAAATTGTGACATACAAATAAAAATCTACATTTCTTTCATGTAAGCGGCAAGAGTCCATGAGCTAGTGACGTATGGTATATACATTCCTACCAGGAGGGGGCAAAGTTTCCCAAACCTCAAAATGCCTATAAATATACCTCCCACCTCCCTCATACCTTAGTTTTACAAACTTTGCCTTCATTGGAGGATGATGAAGCAAGTCATGATTGATTTCTTCTGTGAAAGGCGTTTCTAAGCATTTTGAAGCCCAATTCCTCTCAAAGTACAGTGTTTGTCTGAGGAATGTGAAGGGAATATTGCCTGATTATGTCATGTTTTCACCTATGAGAAATCTATTCTAAGGATCTCTGTAAATTCGGTCGTGGGGATTCATCTGCCACCTCCCTTTATAGATCGACATTATACTCTTCTACCATTAACTCTGCTGATATGTTTCAGTACTGGTTTGGCTGTCTGCTATATGTGGATGGGTGTCTTCAGGTAAGTATATATTATTTTTTAAGACACTATCAGCTATGTTTGGCACTTTATATTTTAAAGTTTTAATATATATTGCATATATTTTCCATGAGTCAGGTCTATGTTTATTTCCCTTTGTAATCTAACAGTTTCAGCATGGAAATTATGTTTTTGGGAGAAATTTAGTAATTTTTTTCTTACCTGTGGTTCCAGCTAGCTGTAACTTCGGACTTGTTTTTTTAAAATTTTCGCTGGCAAATTAGGCTCGCGATGACGCAAAATGCTTCTATTTATTGCGTCATTCTTTGCGCAAATATTTTTGGCGCAAAGTTGCACCTGTTATGACACGAGTCATGTAATTTCTTGTTAACTTTGGCGCCAAAAGTTTTTTTCTCTGCATTTGCGTAATCTTTATTTGCATCATTGTTGGCGCCAAAAATGTGTTATATTAAGTCTCTCCCTCTTTTGCTCTCTGCTCTCATTTGTTTACAGAGAGCTATGATGTTTGCTTTTGATTTTATTTTCATTTAATTTAGCATAAGCATTTTTTCTCATTCCTGAATTTGCTATTTTGAGGAATTTGTATATTTTGTTTAAATGTTTTTTTTTTTTTTTTTTAAGTTTTTATTGAGGTTATATACAATAACAACAAAAATGGAATATACACTTACAGTAGGATTAAAAATAAAGTGGCATATCACATGGTAATATAGGCGACATAGATATACTGAAATATATAGACAAAAGGCTGAATATCATAGACTATTGCACCATTTGGGTATAAACCAACATTTATGTTAATCAGCGAATAGATCCACTACAGCTGCATGTATACAAAAATTAAACCTCATTTTTGCTCTTTTGAGAAAAAAGAAATATAGAGAAAATCCTCTCGAGTCTCAAATGGCCTCTTGTGGACCAAACAAAGTGTAAATCAGTAGATAGAGGAAGACTAGAAACTAAAACTTAAATCAAATAGGACCACTTTTGGGCCTATGTAGCTGTGTTTGCACATATGTTTACACATAACAGGGAGGGGGCTATGAATAATAGACTAATAGAATATATTAAATTTATAGTTTCAAAGGGGTAGTTATTAGGACAAAATTCCTTAGTTTACCAAGCAAACTATATGAGGGGGGGGGGGGAGAGGCAATATTGATGACGGAGCTTGTAGATTAAGACGCCTGTTGTTGAATTAAAGATATTATATGGCTAATTAAGAAAATAATTTAGTACTATGCTATAATTCCCTTCAATTATGGGATAAATATGTATAACTCAAAAAACAGAATACATAATGTTAGAACAGACTGTTGCATCAAGCCATACTTATCAAACATGGCATAACCAACTAAAAACAAAATTATGCATACATATAGGCAACTATTACCTATAGCATGTCATTTCAATAATAATGTTATTTAATCCTACACTGTAGTAGAGAACAAAAGGTCACATATCTATGTATAGAAGGCTTATGTAGATTTAATGTTAGGGTACGGCTCTGGTGTACCAAGAAAGAAGCTTAACGTCTATACACCCATATCTTATACTACTTTGGCCCTACCACCCAGGCACGGGCCCTCTACCCAGGCGGCAGATTAATTACCTATTAGTAATTAGAGTATGATTTAGTCGTAGGTGGTTGGGATTATCTTTCGCAAGACCTTATATAACATTTAGACGTAATTAAGCAAATCAAGTGTAAAGATTAAAGGCATTCTCACTGAAGGCAAGATTTTGTCTAATCCATAACTCTATAGTGCACACAAGTATCAACAAAGGACTGTACAGTAGTAGTGGTCCTGGGAAAAAAGTTGTAACTAATAGAGATAATTCTACGGCAATTGTATAACGTTATGAACAACGTCATATTCACTACTCAATAACCACCAATGAACTATTTAACATTATATGTTTGAAAAAAGTATTACATAAATATTCTGCTGACTTATAAGGACATCACTTGGTGTCAATGTAGTTGTGACAATTGTGTGAAGGATATGGACCTGGTAGTCACCCAAATATTGTATGAAGTGGTAGTACCTATAGAGCTGCAGTCTGCAAGGACTTTTGCCTAAATATGGGCATTAGTACAATGTTCATATAAAACAGAAGATCATCGTGCTCAAGGAGAAGCCCAACCAATGGTTGTCTCATATAGCACAAGCTGTTATGGTATGTACAACTCTCTATACCTATCTGGTCAGTATAATACACCATAGGGGGAAAGGGAAAGACACGCCAAATCTGTAGGTTTTCTCAGTCCCCTATAGTAGTGTAATGTAGTGTATATCATTATACAAGGCATCTATATGTGGGCTTAACTACAGTTAATGTTACAGAGGGCTTGTAAGTAAACAGCATAAGAGAGAACATATAAAGCATATTAACATTTTTCCAAGAGATCATCCTCCAGCTAAGGTAACATAAGTCTGGGAAGGAAGAGATAAAAAAACAAAGTTGCATCCTTATGAAGCTGTGGTAGGCACAAACAATGCTTTAAACTCCCAGCTCTCTAGACACATGAACACAAATTAAAGAACACGTTAATCAGGGACACATGCTAAAGTGGCAGCCATGTATATTAATTCAAAAGGGCTAGCTGTAGCAATAAGCTCTAGATGTCCCAAGCCCATCTTACTGAGTCCAAGCATTCTCACCCCACTCCAATCCTGAGGCAACAGGCAGTGGAAACTATAGGCATGTCCTCTGTCTCCTCCACCTCTTGGCCACGGGGCTTCAGTAATAAAATTGCGATAGCATCTGTTTCCTGTCCAGAGCCCCGCATATGTGCCACCTCCATAACTGCCTTCCAGGCAGATAAATGATTGTCGGATATCTGCTCACAACAAGATTCCTGCACTCTCAATTCCGGTAATGTAAATGTGTGTGTTGAGAGAGCTTGCATTTGTAGATCCATTGACTCTGCACTTCTGTGTGGAAGATGTATAGTCGCCCGCGCCTGAGGGACGGCCGCAGCCCTCAGGGTCAGGCCAGAGCTAGCCAGCTGAGTGCAACTTCTGACTTGCCGGTATGACTCCACAAGTACCGATTCTTCTGGAGGTAGTGTCATGAGCTCCGGATGGCTCATCTTTTCAGATTTAGGAAGCTGAAGTATGCAATTCAAGGCCCCAATCGCAGCTACTTTAAAGTCTGCAAAAATGGTCTGCAGTATCTGCGAGATGTCCTCCATGATGAGCTATAGAAGAATATATATATTTTTTCTTTTTTGTTACATTTTGCAAGATGTCTCAAACTGATCCTGCCTCTGATGTTACTGTAGGAACTAAGATGCCTGTACTTACCAAAGCTAAGTGTGTATATTGTTAAATTAGCTGATTTTATTTCTTCAGCTCAAATATGTGGCACTTGTTATGTTATATTATTTCATACTGATAATGTTTCTATAGTACAAATACACCTACTGTTAAACCTTCACAGTCTAATGTACATGATATTCCTGTAGATATAAAGGATTATATTGCTACAGACATAGAGAAGGCTATGACTGCTATTCCGCCTTCAAATTAACGTAAAAGATTTCTCTCAACTTCTCATAAATCTAATGAAGTTTGTATTGATAAACAGCATACTGAAGTATTTCTGCTGATGAGGTTTTCTCTGACTCAGAGGATCCTACTTCAGAGACTGATATTGATAAGTCAACCTTTCTATTGAATGTATTAATTCTTTATTAAGAAAGTATTGTTTACTTTGGGTATTGAGGAATCTAGTCTTCTTGATAACAAGAATAGCAAATGTTTGAATTCTGTTTTTTTAAGCTTCTGAGGTTACTCTTGATGTTTACACCAGACTCCGCCAAAGGGAGACATATTGGATTTTTAAATTTGGGAGCCTTTTTCTGGAGGGTTTAAATGAAAATATAGATATGGGCGCTTTTTAAATATCTGGATGAAACATGTAATCCCTGTCTTTATATGGATCGATGTTTTGATATTAATCCACACACATTATTAGAATATTTTGTCTAAATATAGCATTTAGTACAATGGGGTCAAACTGTACAGTATATTAACCAATCTCACCACACCCTATCATTTGATATAAGATTCCAAATCGTGAGTTATCATAGTTAATGTAATGTTTTTTTAGGTCACCCCTATTTCATTTAGTTCTAAGGCACTACTATCCCTAATTGTAGCCCCCCCCCCCCCTTTTATAGGTCATCAACATCGGAATATGGAATTTCAGGAACACATGAAATACATATAACATCTAGATATAGAACTATTCTATCATTCTATATATTTGTACATTATGCATACACATCCCCATCATACTAGTACTAAACTATATATTTAACAATCTAAATATAGGAGCAATGTATTTAAAGTGTTGACTATATACATATAGTCACAGAAACCTTAGTCACAACTGTTACTCAATAGTAACTATAGTATATAATCCTCAAACATTTCAATATATATGTGCACATTTATCAATGATCACATACTGTTTAGAAAATGATCGTATTGAGACACACACCATTTTTCATATTACAACATCTCATAAGGGACATTATGGGCCAAAAGTACTTAACATAACGCACTTAAATAAAAATAAAAATAACATCACATTTAGTATAATATTGTCACTTATATAATAGGATCTACTATCAGTCACTCCTATATTATGTATATCTTTTATAGGTCATATACCATTGTATCCTTGGTCACATAAACACAAATATTAGTCACAAGTAAGCACACACATTTCTAATACTAATAGTATATTAACATTCAAGCATTTGTATCCTAATAAGTATAGGTTACACACATCATTATTACTATACACACCCCGATCTTATTATATGTATTTTCTCACTAAGCACATACATATCATATTTAGTCAATTTTGACCACTATATATTGCACTATATATTGCACTATATATATATACAGATGTCACCTAGATATCGATAAAGATGTATTCACTAGGACGCTTATATCAATAATATCATATCATAAGCGATCCCATATTTCTATTCACTGACATACTATGATCACCACGTCATTATGATATGCTTTCACACACCCTCACTAGCTATACACCCCCTCACCGGAAGGGAAAGACCTAGAATTAAGCAAGCGGACAAGGGGGCCAGTGTGGTGGTCCAGGATAGGGCAAGCCTATTTAAAAGAAGCTCAGGACAGCTAGGTGACCCCGAAGTTTACCAGAGATATTATGATGGTCTCCAATTGGGGATTTATGACAAGAAAACGGCTGACTATCTGTGTGTGCCACATCCTGTTATACCCATTTTCCATCACCTCCCCAACGGTTCATAAGTCCTTGGAGGAGGTGAAGGGAGACCTATTGTGGCCGGCATAGGTTCCCTTTTCGAGAACCTGTCAAACCTGGGTAGAATCGTAGCTTGCTTCAGCCAATTGTTTTATAACTTGCCCCCTCATATCTCAGGGACTCTAAACATCTTTTGAATTGTTTACAACATGTAGTAAGGAATGAGCAAACAGAGTGGCTAACGGTTGATGTAGTTAGCCTTTATTCTGCAATACCACCACGCCAGTGGGATAGAAGCTCGGTCTCTTTCATGCTGGATAAGTTAGTGACTATGACGATATCCTTAAAGGATTTCTGTTGACCACCTTTGGATTTTTTGCTTTCGCACCATTATTTTCAGTTTGGGGGTACTTTTTTTCTCCAAAAGACGTGGCACAGCAATGGGGGCCAAGTTTTGACCCCGCCTACGCCAACCTATTTATGGGTTGGTGGGAGGTGTTGCCCCGTCTTTGGAGATACTAATCCCTTTCATTCTGATATTGTGATGTAAAAAAGATACATCGATGACCTCCTGTAGTCGTTGGTCAGGAGGTCATCATAAGATTAGTGAATTTGTCAGCTATTTGAATGCTAATGATATCAATCTCAAGTTCACTTATGGACTCATTGTCCATACCATATCTTGATCTGCTATTAATAGCGGACATAGACACACACAGTGTTAAAACAACTATTATATCCACAAACCTATTGCAACCAATGCGGTGCTACATGGCAGGAGTAATCATCCAAGATATACTGGTTTTGGCGTAGCCAAGGGCCAGTTCATCCGTATTAAACGGAACTGTACGGGATGAACAGGACTTCAAGAGAGAATGTGAAGTCCTTATGAATGATTTAATAGAGAGAGGCTACAGAATTAAGACACTTAAACGTTGCCTACTTGGAGGTTACACCTTATGGATAGACAAAATCTTTTGGATGGCTCTAAAATAATTAAGCAATCAAATAAGCGATTTGATTCCGTTCAAAGTCTGCGTTTGTCATCACATATAGTGCTCAATTTGAGGACATTTGTAGCGATTGTCATCAAGCACTCTACCCATACCTCACAGTTGAAGATTAGCCATCAAAGACTAGGTGTCACGATGTAGCAACTTTGTACCCAGAAGAGGATGTACGTTAGGCAATGTATTATCTCCCAGCCAATTGAGGCAGCCTACCATGAGGAGGGGGAGTTGGCTAGAAGTTAAGGGCCACTACAAATGCCACTTTACTAACTGCATATCATGCAGTTTTACCAATGTGACACATAGTTTTCAGTCATGCGTGACTCAGAGGGTGTTTGATCTTGACGTCCTACAACAAATTGCAGAACTAAGTTCGTGATTTAACTGGTAGAGTGCAACTAATTGTCACAAACAATACGTGGGGGTGCACGACCCGTGAGGGTAGGGAGCAGGATCAGGGAACACCTGAAAAATATTGAAAATGGAACTGAATTCTCCGACTTAGTCAGGCACTTTATTCACGTCCACGACAAAGCTGTGGCTGGGTTTAAATGGGCAAATCATCGACCATATAAAAACCAAGTATCGTGGTGGAGACCGAGCTCTCGAAGTTATTATACAAGGAAGCATTTTTGGATCTTCAAGCTTAAGACCAGAAGACCCACATGGTTTTACATTGATGGAGATGTCATTAATTTTTGGACCCATCAACGTTAAAATACTAGATCACAGTTTTTGACTATATCTATTATATTTAGTCTAATGAACTTTTCTGAGAGCTAAGGGAATATTCGGTTATGGTGTGCTGTATTAGAGGAGTAGTAACATTTTTGTTAAGTTAATCCTCCCTCTGTAAATAGCACTCTGAAGTGCATATGTATACGGTCTGATTGATATGTTGCAATAGTGAGTAATCTTATTTAAGATTTATGGTTATCCACTTTATGAGTGCTGTACTGATAAGATCCTATACAATTGATGGGATATCTCCCTTTATTTACCTCTTGAAGTGCTTATTATTATTAGGTTTTTACCTTTTGGATTATTACACTGTCTCCTGTTTTTTGGTCAATTAGCTATTGGTATAATTTATTTCTACTAATTATTTTTTCTTGATATATATTGGATGATCAGTTGGTTGATACATAGGGGTTTTTAATATGGGTACATATTGTATCCTACCCTTAAAATACTTTGTACACTGCTGAATTAGACTTGCCTTCAGGTTATATAAATGTGGAAGCGTTTGCTCATTTCATATAACATAACCGATTCACTTCCAATGTTGGGATATTTAGAACAGTATCCGTTTCATTATCAATTACTAATATACTTAATTATACTGTTGTTATTTTACTATTAGGGAAGAGTTAGATTAGCTTTTAATTCATTTACATCTATATCTTTGTTCATTGGAGATTAGCAAGTGGTAGCCATATTAATTAGCTATTGTACTAAGCAGGTATCATGGTAATGAATCCCTTCATATAGTTCATTAAGTTTAAATTTAATTTTAACTTCATGATAAGAGAGCATTATGTATGTATTTTGATGTACTGGTCTATAATGCTGTTTCTCTCTAGCAAAGACATGTATTTCTCGTATCATATTTCATTGCAATCTCACCCTATTTTTTGTGACTTACAATATGTTTGTAACTTGCATATAGCGTACAGGTACTATCCCTTTAAATCTTTGACAAGTTATTTTCACACCTGAGGACTCAGGTGTATATAAGAGCTGTTGACCACCCTTTATCGTTAGTCCATGAATAAGGCAGGGGGCTGCCGAAACGCGTAGGACCTATCTTTCACCTTGTCAATAAGGGAATAAGCTTTTTTTTTTTTTTTTTTTTTTTTGAAAACCTGTTTTATTGATTCAAAACAAGATTGTACAATGCATTTCAAATGATATTCTTATCTATGGCAGACATATATTATATACATGGCATTGACATTATTGGTTTTGAGCTAACTATAACCCGGGTTCTTGTAAATGTCTCAAAGTCCAAAGTTTCACACCGGGGATTGATAACTGGTCTATGTTAACTTACTCTCATACTTTGAATCACAAAAAAGAGAATTGAATCTTAAAGATAATAACAGTTTGTAAACAACTTAAGCTTGCACATAAAAACAAACAGAAGAAGAAAGAAAGTAAAAGAAAAAAAAAAAAAAAAAAAAAAAAGAAGAAAAGAAAAGGGGAAAAAGAAAATATCTGTCTTCCGCTATATTATATGTCTCGAGGAAGTACGTCTTCAAAAGAGATTTTAAAAGTGTGGTTGTCAATCTGTCCTTTCGTTCTTTAGTCCTTCTAAAGAAAGTCTTGTTGAAGTGCCCCCCCTGGGGGCCTAGGAGCTAAGTTTCCGTGGATGCAGTTGGGGCGCCATCTCGTCTACCACCCTCCCATAGGGAATTTTATGGTCTGCTAGCATGTGTGCTTCCCTCTCTAGTGTAGGCCAAATTCCTCCATGTGTAGGAAGGTCAGTTACTTTGTATATCCAATTTGTCAATGTCGGTGAGTAGGAGGGTCTTCCAGTGTAAGGCTATGAGCGATTTGGCTCCTGTCATGCTCATCTGGAGTATAGTCAGTCTTAATTTGCATGGTTAGTTTCGGCAGGTCATTCAGTAGCGCAATTCTAGGCGACAAAGAGATGTCATTCCCCCAGTAGTGGTCGAAGATAACTTTCCACTGCGCTCCACAGGGGTTGCACCTTGGGGCAACTCCCCCACATATGTAGGTAGGTGCCTCTCCCCCTCACAACCCTCGCCAGCATTTCCCTGAGCTTCAGGGTAGATATGATTGTAACCTCTCCGGGGTGATGGTACCAACGTGATAAGACCTTGTAGTTGAGTTCTAGGGCTTGGGGGGAGGTTGAAGGCTTTCCCCTGTTCGCATGAAAATGTATTGCCAATCTTCTATCTGTAACTCAGTGCGAATTTCTGTATGCCAGTGATGTGTGTATGAAGGGAGTTGTTGTGCATGTTTTCCTTGGATCATTTTCTTTGCTAAATGACAGTGAATGTCTTGCTGTTCCTTTAGTGATGCAGTGGCTCTCAAATGGGGTTAGCTCCCTCAGGTAGTCTGTCTATGGCGGTGATGTATGTACAAAGTGGGCTAACTGGGAATATTTTAACCATCCTGAATAACTACCTCCTAGTATGTCATTCAAATCTTCTTTCTTTTTGAGCTTCCCCCGTGCTAACAAATTCATTTAATGGACTAGTATACCCCCAGCCCGTCAATCTCCTTTGACCTTTATCCAATCCCCCTATTAGTTCTGCATTTCTCGGGATTGGGAATAGTGGAGAACGAACTCCCGAGATATGGTTTTCTCCTTGTGGTGATTAAATCCCAAGATTCAAATGTTCTACGGTGTATGGTAAGCTCTGTACACTGGGGTGGTCTGAGTTCTTTAGGGACCCAACAAAGGGCTCCTACCTCAGGGGTTTTGAGGATGTGTGAATCTATTGCTACCCACGCTTTAGTATCAGCCGACCTGTGCCAATCTATTACTCTCTGCAACGTTACTGCGTCTAGATAATCTTGTATACAAGGTAAGCCTAATCCTCCCCTATCCTGTGTTCTATATAGGTTTTCCCTATTCACTCTCGGCTTAATTTTCCCCCAAATAAATAGATTGATAAGTTTTTGTATATGCACTACATACCATTTGGGGACTGGGATTGGGAGGGTTTGGAATACGTACAAGACCCTGGGCAAGACTGTCATTTTAACACATTGAGTTCTCCCCCACCATGTAATTGGTTTAGATGACCATGTATTGAGATCTACTTGTAGTTTGCGAGAAAGTGTCAGGTAGTTTTCGTCGAATAGTTGTGCCATGTTTGGGGAGATATTTACCCCCAGATATTTTAAAGATTTTTCTTGTAGTTTTAATGGGCATATCTCACTGATGGAGCGAAAGTTGGAAGTAGGGGAGTGATATGTTTAAAATTTCTGATTTATGTTTGTTAACTAGGAAGTTGGAGAATTTACCAAAGGTGTCTATTTGTCGCAGCACTTCAGGTATACTGGTGAGGGGATCTGCTAGTGAAAATAAGATGTCGTCTGCGTACATCGCTACTTTAAAGCTATGAGGTCCTATTGGGATTCCTTTAATCTCTTCGTTCTGCCTGATGTTAGCTGCAAGGACTTCCATGTCAGGATAAACAGTATGGGGGATAAGGGGCAGCCCTGTCTCGTCCCATTTTTTATGTCAAAGGGATCTGAAAAGCATTCCATTGGCTTTTGACTATAGCTGTGGGGTTGGAATATAAACTAAGTATATGTTGTATCATTTTGTGGGCGAATCCTTGGGAATGTAAAGTTTCTTTTAGAATGGTCCAATTAATGCGATCGAATGCCTTTTCGGCAATCTGTCCCTATAAGGACTGAAGGGATGTTATAACGTTTAGGCATAAGAGGACAAGGTAACCGCCCTAAAGTGTGTTGTCCCTGGCTTTCCCTCCCAGGGACAAAACCCACCTGATCCGTATGTATGAGGGAGCTAAGTATTCCATTAATTCGTGTGGCCAAAATCTTGCCCAGAATCTTGACGTCCAATTTAAGAGGGATATAGGGCCTGTAACTACCCGGGTCGGTGGGGTCTTTGTTGGGTTTTGGATGACCGAAATATGTGCCTTCAGCATATCCCTAGAGAGAGTAGGGTTTTCGTCTAAGGTGTTGATAAGTGCGAATAGGTGTGGAGCTAGAATACCTTTAAAGGATTTGTAGTATGCGTTGGTAAAGCCATCGGGACCTGGGCTCTTTCCTGTGGGTAAATTGGTAATGGCTCTAACAACTTCTGTTAATGATATGGAGCTTCCAAAAGCTTCCTTTTGTGTTTGATCTAAGGCCGGAAGGTCTGCAGCTTTTATATATTCCTGCATGTCTTTCAAGTGTTCCAACGTGGTCTATGCTGTCTAAATTAGTATAGTTTAGAATAGAATTACTAAAATAGTCTGCTATTTGTTTGCTATCATGTAATGTGTTGTTTGTCTGTGGTCACTAGCTTTTCCACTTGGGATCTAGCGCGTTGGGCTTGTAAGAGTTTAGCGAGGAGAGGGCCCGATCGGTTTCCTTCGTAAGCATATAGCTTCCTAATATTTAAAGCTTTTCTTTGTGCTTCCTTCCTTAAAATATGATTTAGATCCTGTCTGGTTTTGGTTAAACATGGTGTATATCATAGTATCTGATGGTGCATTTTTGTGTTGAAGTTCTAAATTCCCCAAGTTGCCCTGACAAAGTGTGTACTTTCTCATTATATGTCTTCCTCCTAAATGACAATTGTTGATGCATTCTCCCCTCATAACAGCCTTATTGGGCTTCCCATACCAGTTCAGGTTTCATATCAGGTGTAGCATTTATTTGGAAATATTCCCGTAATGTCTTAGTCAGGGTCTCTTTGGTTGCTGGATCGTGAGGAGCGAGCTGTCTAATCTCCATATGAAGGGGGTGATAGGATGATTGGGCCATTTCAGATTGATGCTTATCTGGGAGTGATCTGACCAGGGCAGTTGGCTGAATATCGGATTCTGTGGCTAGAGCTAGGTGGTGTCTCTCAATTAAGAGGTAGTCTATTCTCGTGTAGACTGCCCAGGGGTGAGAATAAAACGGTGTAGTTTCTTTGTGTACTATGCTGTATTCGCCAGACATCTATCAGGCCTAGCTGTGACAGGCAATTATAAATCGCGTTTGGGGGTCGGGCTAAGGAGGGTGTCTTCCCAGAGGAGGAATCTAACGTGGGGTCCAATGTGACATTCAAATCCCCACCCAAGATTAAAGTCCCCTTCTTATTATCATTTATTAGTTTGCTAAGTTGGTTGAAGAATTTCGCCTTGTGATTATTGGGAGCATATACATTTTGCTAAGGTCCCACCGGGTTGTTAAATAGTGTCCCTATTAGTATCAGAATTCTAACCCATCATCATCTGTTACTTTTTTCGTTAGTTAAAATGAATATTCTTGTGTAGCAAATCCCCACACCATTTGCTTTTTTACCTGGTAGGAGTTAAAATAAACCTCTGGATGGTACTTGGAGAGGAATCTAGGTTCTGCCTGCTCTTTGAAGTGGGGTTTCCTGAATAAAGATAATCGAGTCTTTGTGTTTAGCAAAGGCATCGCAGTGCTATGAGCGTTTTGTGGGGAGAGGTTTAGTTCCCTTCACATTTTGTGAAAATAAGCGTCAATGTGTTGTCAGTCATTTGTGAGTGTGTCGGTAGTATATGTAAAAAGCTCTTACCCCGTGTAGGTATTCAGCAGTGGTAGTTGTCTAAAGCGGCTGCATCAGGAGACCTGGCTTGTCGTAAAGGACAGAAAGGAAGGAGGTCGGATAAGGTGACTTTACCCTTTTAAGTGGAGCAGAAGTGACAGACATGAGAGGAAAAACAAAAGAAAAATTAACATAACTGTAATAATACAAATCTTTTAACAAAATCTTGATACATCTCAATAGTTGCAAATAAGGGTATAAACCCTATCTAGCAGGAAGTCGGGGGACTATGGGAAGCCAAGAGAGAAGTTGGAGGGAAGGGGGAGAAGCTGAGGTGGATGGAGGGAGGGTCGGGGCGGAGGAAAGGGAGGAAGGGGGAAGGGGCGAGTGAGGGAATAGAGGGAGGGAGAAGAGCAGCTGGCCCAAAGTAACACTAGTAGGTGGTACAAGGGGGATGAAGAACCAAGTTTGGCCAGCTCGTGTTTCCGTGGCGGTGACCCCGAACCGGGATGGGGAAATTGGAGGTAATTCCAACTAATGGAACATTTCAACTCTTTCAAATAAACCCCTTAAATCATTCAATTACAGTGAAGGCAGGTTATAATAACTATTTCAATATATTAACTGTTGATCAAACCTAACATATCTGGTGAAGCCTATGAGGCTAGCAGACAGCACTTGGCCTCGAGTCACCTAAGGAGAAAGACTCTGTATATGTCATGCAGCAATTCAGGTTATATCTTCTTCTTCTCCGTCTCCAGTCAAGGAGCCAGAGGGGGTGTTTCTCCTTTTTTCGGGACTGTTGTCCATTCTGGGCGTTGTGGCCTCTGTGGGAGGTTAGACTGAGTTTTATTACCCCGGTCTGGGGCTTTTAAAGATGGAAGGGATGGTTGTGATATTTCCAATTGCTTGCAGAAGCTCTCTATGTCCTCAGGGCTCCTATATGTATAGATCTTGTCGTCCTTTGTGACTTTGATGGAAAAAGGGAAGCCCCATCTATATGGGATGCCAAGGTCGGTTAAATGCAGAGTTAGGTACCGTGCTTCTTTTCGTTTCGCCAATGTGAGGCTGCTAAGGTCTGCATATATCTGTATACTGTCTTCCCCAAAAATGATCGGTGATTTCTTTCTCGCTGCCTGCAAAATTCTCTCTTTGTCTGTAAATTTATGACAGCACAAGACAATGTCCCTTGGAGGAGCTGTTGCGGAAGGCCGTGCTCTCAAGGCCCTATGTGCTCTGTCCAGAACAATAGTTTCGCCTGTATTCAGATCCAGCAAGTATTTAAATAAGTTTTGTAGGTATGAGGCTATTTGTGCTTGAAGTATCTGCTCCGGGACACCTCTGATTCTGAGGTTCTGTCGCCTACCTCGATTGTCGAGGTCCTCCATTTGTTCCTGCAGCCGTACTATCGCTGTATTCTGTTGTTGAACAGCTTCTTCTAGGTTATCTGAGGTTTTAGTCGTTTCTTCTACTTGTTCTTCTAGCAACATCACTCTATTTCCTAAAGCAGTAATTTCTTTCTTTACCCCTGCTAAACCTTCCTTAATCGCTTGGTTAACCTGTGACATGAAAAAGGTAAGGATCCTCCTTGGTGGGAAGGTTGTCCAAGTCAGCTTTTGTGAGTGGGGTATTTTGAGTGTCGCCCCATTGTGAGTTTTCTTCCAAGCCATCTGCGCTGTCTTCAGTAAGCATGTTTGTGTTTGAGGATGTTAGCCCTTCTTGGGGTTTGAAAAAAGCATTTAGCTTGGTATTTGCAGACATAGCTGGTTTATTTGACTTTTCAGCTTTATGCTTGTTGCGTGATGCCATGTTGGTCTTTTATTTAGAGGTATCTCAGCTGCGGATTCCGCGCCCTCGTGATTATGAGAAGGGAAAAGTTTGTGTAACCTCAGAATGTTCTATGTATTTGCTGCTGTTAAATGTTCCACTGTCACCCAATGATGAGTGTGGGCTGCATCTAATTTGTATAGGTGTCGTCCGGAGGAATTCTTTGGCCGTTTTAAATAAGGACAGGCTGGTTGTTTATAAATATAGTTACTGTCCCTGCGGCTTTTCTGGCATGGAGGCCGGTTTTAGCATTATCCCCCCTCGGGGGTTTCCATGTTAGGCTGAAATAATATTGAGGGCCTGCCAGGAGTGCAGTTTGTAGAGGTTTATGTAGATTGATATCTCGTGTTTCAGGGGGGGCCTAAGTGCTAGTTCAGTCTCTGCTTGTAATGTCCCTTGTGAGCCCCTGTCCTGTGCATTAAATGTATACTTGCGGTCAGCTGTAGGTAATCAGCGGCATCGATGTCCAACTCCTTTCTGGTCCCTGTTACATTCAGAGTGGGTTGCTTTGGTCCGCTTGCTGCTAATTGTTCTCACCGCTGCTGCCTAGTATATGTTGTAGCTGCGTCACCATGCTCCTGCGCGATGCTTAGGCCTCGGGATCGGCGTTCTCACAAAATTGTGTTAATGTGGGGGTTTTTTACCCATGTTAGGCTCCCAAGGTGGTCGGATAGATGATGCCTCCTAATGGCAGTAAATTAGTGTTTGATACTGCCCGGGGGACCCGCCACCCGGTTTCAGAGCTCCGGAGCTATCTTATTCTGCGGCCATGTTCTTCGTCGGCCGACTCCGCCCCGGGAATAAGCTTTTATGCTTTTTATCGTGTGTTTCCAATAAAGAACTTTACTTTACGCCTTGAGGCTTGATGGTCATTCTTGCTGCTGTTACCCCCTCACGGAAACAACCAATCACGCCATACCTACGACACATAGTTCACACATTTGTTATTCACATCCAATCAAACACATTCTACCTTTCAAAGTCCCACATCCCCCAGATATCATTTCCGCTTGTATTGGTCACCAATAGCGTCAATAAACATAGCAGCAATCGTCTTACAAACTTTTACGAATTTGCAGCAAAGGTATTTGTAAAAATACATGACAAGAGTCTGATGTAGCGTAATCACATTTACCTGTTGAAGTGATATATGATTCAAATGATTTGGGATAATTTAGCCTAAAACAAAATACGGTAATAAAGACACATATTTTTATCCCCAGATTTAGATAGCAAAGTTCATGTCGACCATAAACCCACTAGGTTTATTTATATCTGGCCACAGTAATGCATTAACACCGCTGTCAAGACATTGTTTCAGGTAAAGAGAGTGGAATGGGACCAAATCTGTGTATATATATATATATATATATATATATATATATATATATATATATATATATATATATATATATATATATATAAATATATATATATATTAAGCTTGTTCATATATGTATCATATCATCAATCCCTATATGGGCTAATCAGATGTTAATATTTTATTTTTTTCAAGCTATGACTGTTTTTATTATTGTGTATGATTAATATTTAATAATTTTTATCAAATATCTAATGACTTGTTATGAAACCAGAATGCCAAAGGCTTGTTGGAATATTACTCCCTGGGACATTTGTGCAAAGTGTCTTTTGTGCATTGATGTATAGTGTTTTGTATAACAAATGCAGGTCATGGATAGACAATCAGATGTCAATTTAGTCTAATTGCAGAAATATGGGTTTGGGAGGAGTCATTAGGTCTCACTACAGGTATAAAAGTCAGTGCTTCCATTAGCTGAACAGATGCCTGAGGAAAACAGCCACTTTGTGCTTAGAAACGCGTTGCAATCTGTTACAACATTGGTTTTTATATTACCATATGGGTGATGTTATACACCCCAATTGTTTTTTACTTTGTTTTAAAATAAATATATGTTTTACCATATGGAAGGCCTGATGCCTGTCCTTTCCACCATATCGTCTGGATATCCTGGTTTTCCACATCCATATTGCAGAATCAGTGTAGCTGGGTCACTGTGAATCCCCAGCCTGCACCACTTAGCACATTTGGTGCTGCTCCTTTTGTGAGTATTATTTCAGATTGTAATCTGTTACTTTATCCATCATACCAGTGTTGCACTAGGAGGCACCCTCTGTCTTTATGATTCTATTCACAGATTTCTGGTCTTATTCCAGATGCTATCTATCATATGTTTAGTAAAGATCTAAACTTAGTGCTTCTTTTTACATTTCTTCTACGTTTAGAAAGCTATATCCTTTACCTATGCCTAATTTAGAGTTTTTTGGTAAACGTCCCTAAGGTGGGGCTATTTTCTACTCTTGCCGAACGTACTTCTATCCTATGGAAGATATTTCTTCTTTTAAGGATACTTTAGTTAGGAAGTTTGTTTCCTATGTTAGAGAAGCATATTTACATAGCGGCTATATTTTTAAACCTGCTATTTCTATCGCTGATTTTGCTGCTGTTTCAACTTTTTGGTTGGACCAGTTTAGTTATCAGATCTTGAATTGTCTAAGCATTGTTCTTTTACTTCAATATGCTAATCATTTAATTTGTGATGCTATATTTTATGTCATTTTAATTGATATTATATCTTTGTTTTTAGTCATTTTTACTAGAAAAGTGTTATGGCTTAAATCTATGATATGGTGTTTAAATTTACATTACTATCTTTATTTTTCTTAGGTATAGTAATTTTTAGGTTTTCTCATTGGATTTTATTATCTCCTCTATTACTGGGGGGAAAGGAGTTTTTTCTGCCCCAAGATAAGAAATCTAAGCGTAATTTTTAAGCTCCCCAATGTTTTTTCATTCCCTAAGGCCTCTGGCTCTAATTTGAGATTTACTCTGAATTTTAAATAAATCCAAGACTTATAAAATTAAACTAATTTCAGCCCCTAAGACTGCATGAAGGTGCGGCCCTTAAACCAGTTCAAAAGGTGGGGGGGGGCAGATTGAATTTATTTTAACACATTTGGACAGTTTCTGTTCAAAATCAGTGGATTCAGAATATTGTTTTCTCAGAGGTATCGAATAGGCTTTCAGAATAAAACCTCCCATGGGAAGATTCTTTCCCATGTTTCAACAAACCCTGTGAAAGCTCACGTTTTTCAGAAATGTGTTTCAGATTTAGAGTTTTCAGGTGTGATGGTTCCAGTTCCTTTGCAGGAACTGAGTTTGGGTTTCTATTCAAATCTATTCATTGTCCCAAAGAAAGAAGATTTGTTCAGGCCAATTCTGGATCTGAAATTTTTAAATTGTTTTGTAAGAGTCCCAACTTTCAAGATGGTGACTATAGGGACTATGCTGCCTAGACTTACAGGACGCTTATTTTCACATTCCAATTCATTCATGCCCTTATTATTTTCTGAGATTCTCTTTTCTAGATAAGCATTGCCAATTTGTCGCTCATCCTTTTAGGCTAGCGACAGCTCAGAGATTCTTTTCAAAGATTCTTGGTGCCCTTCTTTCTGTAATCAGAGAGCAGGGTATTGCGGTGTTTCCTTATTTGGACGATATCTTGGTACTAGCTCTAATCTTTCCATTTAGCAGAATCTCACTTGAAACAACTAGTGCGGTTTCTTCAAGATATGGTTGGAGGATCAATTTACAATAGAGTTTCTTGATTCCTTAGCAAGGGTCACCTTTTTAGGTTTCCAGATAAGATTTAGTGTCTATGATTCTTTCTCTTATGGACTAGAGATGAATGAAGTTAATTTTAGTTTGTCTAAACCTTCAGTCTCTACATTTTCCTTCAGTGGTTATGTGCATGGAAGTTTTAGGTCTCATGACTGCAGCATCAGGTGCGATTTTCTTGCTCATTTTCATTTGAGGCCTCTATAGCTTTGCATGTTGCACTAAAGGTGAAGAGATTATTTTCAGATATCCCAAATGATATACTTAAATCCCAACACTCTTTTCTTTCTGATTTGGTGGTTGGACTATCACCTTTTTTTCAGGGGGCCTCAATTGTTTGTCCTACCTGGACTGTATTCTCAACAGATGCAAGTTTTCAAGTGGGGGAGCTGTCTGAGAGTCTCTGACAGCACTAGGGGTTAGGAAACCTCAGGAAGCAAAGTTACCAATCAATATTTTAGAACTCCATGCTATTTTCAGGGTTCTTCAGGCGTGGCCTCTATTGAAGAGAGAACTTTTACATTTGTTTTCAAACAGACAATATTACAACAGTGATATATGTCAATCATCAAGGAGGGACTCGCAGTCCTTCAGTTATGGAGGAAGTATCTTGGATACTTCCTTGGACGGAATACAACTCTTGTCTAATTTCTGCGATTCATATCCCAGGTGTAGACAATTGGGAAGGGGATTATTTTAGCCGTCAGACTTTATACCCAGGGGAGTGGTCTCTCCATCCAGATGTGTTTTTTTCATCTTGTACAGATGTGGAGTCTTCCAGAAATAGATCTGATGGTCTCTCGTCTAAACAAGAAGCTTTCCAGATACCTTTCCAGATCCAAGGATCCTCAGGCGGAGATGGTTGATGCTCTAAAAGTTTCTTGGTTTTTACCAACCTGCTTAAATTTTTCCACCTCTGGTTCTTCTTCCAAGGGTGATCTCCAAGATCATAATGGAATGATCATATTCGTTTCTGATAGCACCAGCTTGGCCTCTTAGGTTTTGGTATGCCGACCTTGTCAGGATGTCCAGTTGCCAGCCTTGGCAGCTTCCTTTAAGGCCAGACCTTCTGTCTCAGGAGCTGTTTTTCCATCAGGATCTCAAATCTCTTAATTTGAAGGCATGGAAATTGAACGCTTAAGTACTTAGTCATAGAGGTTTCTCTGAATCAGTTATTAGCACTATGATACAGGCTCATAAGTCTGTTTCAAGGAGAATTTATTAGACATGTGCATGGCGAAAAAATTCAGTTCGGATCGATTCGGATTTTTTTGAATTTCGGTTTGGAGCGATTCGAATTCGGAAAAATTTGAATCAATTCGGTTCGGATTTGTTTCGGATTCATTCGGATTCGAATAAATTCGGTTTGGTTTTGTTTCGGATTCATTCGGATTCAAATAAATTCGGCTGGATTTGATTCGGTTCGGAAATTCGGAATTTCGGTAAGTGTTAGGTGGGATTAGACTAGTATTATGTACTAAATTCGGCTGGATTCGGTTCGGAATTTTGGTAAGTGTTAGTTGGGATTAGACTTATACTGTACAATACTAGTGTAATCCATGGCCGTCCGAATTTACAGAATAAATCCGAAATAATTCGGATTTATTCGGTAATTCGGCAGTATTTTAATTCAGAAATTCGGTTCGATTCGAATTGCCGAATTTGCCAAATTTTCCGAATTTCCGAATCGATCCGAAACGAATCACACATATCTAGAATTTATTTTTGGGTTTGGAAAACCTATATATTATGGTGTTCAACTCATGATTATTCTTGGCATTCTTTTAGAATTCCTAGAACTTTACAGTTTTTTCAGAATGGTTTGAATAAAGGTTTTGTCTACAAATACTTTGAAAGGACAAATTTCTGCTCTTTCTGTCTTAATTCATAGAAAGAATGCTAAGCTTCCGGATATTCACTGTTTTGTTCAGGCTTTGATTCATATTAAACCTGTTTTTAAATCTATTTCTCCTTCTTGGAGTCTCAATTTTGGTTTTGAAGATTTTACAGGCTCTTGGACATTAAATTACTTTCTCAGAAAGTGTTATTTCTTTTGGCTATCTATTCTACTTGAAGAGTTTCTGTATTGTCTGCTCTCTCTTGTGAGTCTCCTTAACTGATTTTCCATCAAGATAAAGCTGTTTTGCAAACTTAATTTACATTTTTGCCTAAAGTTGTGAATTCTAACAACATCAATAAGAAAATTATTGTTCCTTCTTTGTGTCCTAATTCTAAGAATACTCTTGCAAGGTCTTTACATTCTTTGGATGTGGTAAGAGCTTTAAAATATTATGTTGAGGCTACTAAAGATTTCAGAAAGACTTCTAGTCTATTTGTTATTTTTTCTTGCTCCAGGAAAGGTCAGAAAGCCTCTATTATTTCTCTGGCTTCTTGGTTGAGACTTTTGATTCACAAAGCTTATTTAGAGGTGGGACAGTCTCCGCCTCAGATAATTACAGCGTATTATTATTCTCATTTGCATCATACAACACTATAAAGAGGAATATTGATTTTGATGTTTTAATTACAGTTTACATGGTAGCAGCAAAAACTCACTGTAGCATGTGGTCTTCTTTCAGAGTATGTTATTTATGCTTTACCATACAACCAGCTTTAACCTTTTAAAGCCGTTAAGCCATTCTATTCCGTCATAATTAGACTGGGCTTTAAAGCCGTTATGACGGAATAGAACTTCATAGCTAACGGCTGTCCTGAAGCCTTCTGTGCTTCTAGGATTTAATCGCGGTCTGGAGGGCGTTCCTAGGATTGTAGGGACGCCCCCCCAGATGCGATCCAATAATTGAAATCTCGCGATCGTATGCACGATCGCGTAATTTCAATTTGTCTACATCGGAACAGTTGTTCCGATGTAGGCACTTTAACCCTGTCACGAAAGGGTTAACATGCTCAAAATGCTTTTTCTGCCTTGTTTTATAATAATAATGTACTAAGTAAGGAATTTTGATTTTCTTAGTTCGCAGGCAAATGACTGAACTGAATGCTGTGACATCACAAGTCATGAACGGTAAACATAGCTGATCTAATCGTCAGTGCTAGATTACATCTAATTTGCGCAGCTGATGTTGCTGATTGGATCAGCGATATTTTCATCTCAGAACCAGCAGTGCTCTGCATGTCCCTAACAGTATTTCTGCTGTGTGTTTAACCCCTTTGCGAGGGTTAAATACACAGTAGTCTAGGGTCAGTAGTTTTAAAATGGATAGTCTTAAAACTTACATGCTGTAACGGGTTAGAGCATGTCTTTTTTTAATTTACTATACTGGCCCTTTATACACTTCTCTGTTTTGAGTAACTAACAAATTATAGTTATTTAGTTGGTACTCAATTTATCAACACTGGAAGGATGAAAAAATTATCTGTCCATTTTCAGTGATATTGCAGACAGTGATTCTTAAACAACTGCACCATGCTACCAAACTTTATGTAGACAACTGGTTTTCAAACCTGTCCTCGGGCCTCCACAACAGGCCAGATTTTCAGGATTACCTTGGATGAGAGCAGGTAAAATAACCCTATTTATTAAGCAGCTGATTATTTCACCTGTGCTCCAGTTTAGATATCCTCAAAATCTGGCCTGTTAGGGAGGCCGGAGGACAGGTTTGAAAAACAGTGATGTAGACCAATCTGCAATTTGCTCCAGACCCTGAATGCTCTTTTTAAACAGTTTTCTACGACTATTGCACATAAACATTTGCCACCTTGTAACACAGTAGATCTACTAAAATGGAAGATATAGAAAAGAAAACATTATTTGAAAAAGGAATGCATTTTGAATCCAATTATATTTAGTGCTCATTTATCTGATATTTCTCATACAACTGCAAAAATGTAATTTACAAAGTGGCTGTGGTGTAATGGTTAGGCCATTTAAAATGTGAATGTTACATATACATGCTCAATGATTGCTGCTTGTTATAGACAATCCCAAAATGCTTAAAGGGACATGAAACCCCACATTTTTCTTTCCTGATTTAGGTAGGACATACAATTTAAAAAAAACTTTCCAGTTTACTTCTATTATCAAATTTGTTTCATTCTCTTGTTATCATTTATTTAAGTAGCATATAACAGAAAAGAATTAGATCACACTACTATTGATGTAAATGTGTGTCCAATAAGAAAAGGTGCACCTATTTTATGCAACTCCCCAATAGAAAAAGCCAATCAGATAATATACTAAATCCTGATGTATATAAAAATATATATCCTTATATGATAGGTGGTATGTACCTTATAGATTAATATACCAAATAAATTAAGTAAAAAATGAAAAAAGAAGAAAAAATGAAAAATAGAAAATGTGGACTATTAATTAAATATACTTATTCATAGTCCTTAAAAATATAAGGAAGGTATATGTCCATTAATGCCAAGATTGTCCCAATATAAAGATCCTCCAGTCCATGAACATCAAAGGTAGCTGCTCTCTCCAAAATATTAGTAACAGTATGCTCCGTCCTAGAAAGACAAAGAAGAGGCGCTCTGGTGCAGAAAATCCTAGGATATGAGAGGGATATAGATGGAAAACAATGATTCGATACTCACAAGTGTGTTTGCACAAGCAGTGCAATATCTGGCAAGCCGAAGCTTCAGAGCCGCTCGGCTGACTCACTCAGGACCAAACAGCTACGTGTGACAGTGACAGAGACCACAATCATGGTCACAGAGGAAAATAGCCAGTTATCTAGAAACAATTACCACACACACCCAGTCGCACAAAGGAAAAAGACCTTACATAGACAGGGTAGGTCCACCATCAAAAAAACAAGACTACAAAGATTAAAAAAGGGCATTTTCAACTTATCATCCCAGAATTTAACAGATGATGAAATTAGAGTTTTGGGAAAAGTATTATCATTTAGCCCCTCAAACTCCCATAACAACTTTGACCTATTTGTAGACCTGAATAGATACACACAGAAACTTACTATGCAAAAGTACTTTGCTGAGAAAAGCATCAAAGAATCTAATGTGTTACCTATACTTACAGACACTATGGAGACTAGAATAACCTCAGGTTTCCCTACATACGAACCACATACACTTCTGGCTCAACTAAGTGAGGGTTACATTCGGACAAATTTCAAAAATGAGTCCAATTTCAACCCACAGATTTCAAACAATACATATATTGAAATCTTTAAAGAGTTGGTTCTAGAAGAACTGGAGCAGCTTCCGAAAAACATCTCTAACCATAATTTATACCCCAATGAATTTAAAGCTTTAGAGGCTTTAAAGAATAACACAGAATTGATAATCCGCCAAGCCGATAAAGGGGGCGGTATTTTCCTTCAGAATTATAAAGATTACATTAAAGAGGCGACTAGAATTCTACAGGACAAATCTTATTATTTGTCTTTAAAAGAAGACAATACCCCTAAATATTTAAAAACCCTAACGGGTCCTAGGATATGAGAGGGATATAGATGGAAAACAATGATTCGATACTCACAAGTGTGTTTGCACAAGCAGTGCAATATCTGGCAAGCCGAAGCTTCAGAGCCGCTCGGCTGACTCACTCAGGACCAAACAGCTACGTGTGACAGCGACAGAGACCACAATCATGGTCACAGAGGAAAATAGCCAGTTATCTAGAAACAATTACCACACACACCCAGTCGCACAAAGGAAAAAGACCTTACATAGACAGGGTAGGTCCACCATCAAAAAAACAAGACTACAAAGATTAAAAAAGGGCATTTTCAACTTATCATCCCAGAATTTAACAGATGATGAAATTAGAGTTTTGGGAAAAGTATTATCATTTAGCCCCTCAAACTCCCATAACAACTTTGACCTATTTGTAGACCTGAATAGATACACACAGAAACTTACTATGCAAAAGTACTTTGCTGAGAAAAGCATCAAAGAATCTAATGTGTTACCTATACTTACAGACACTATGGAGACTAGAATAACCTCAGGTTTCCCTACATACGAACCACATACACTTCTGGCTCAACTAAGTGAGGGTTACATTCGGACAAATTTCAAAAATGAGTCCAATTTCAACCCACAGATTTCAAACAATACATATATTGAAATCTTTAAAGAGTTGGTTCTAGAAGAACTGGAGCAGCTTCCGAAAAACATCTCTAACCATAATTTATACCCCAATGAATTTAAAGCTTTAGAGGCTTTAAAGAATAACACAGAATTGATAATCCACCAAGCCGATAAAGGGGGCGGTATTTTCCTTCAGAATTATAAAGATTACATTAAAGAGGCGACTAGAATTCTACAGGACAAATCTTATTATTTGTCTTTAAAAGAAGACAATACCCCTAAATATTTAAAAACCCTAACGGGTCCTAGGATATGAGAGGGATATAGATGGAAAACAATGATTCGATACTCACAAGTGTGTTTGCACAAGCAGTGCAATATCTGGCAAGCCGAAGCTTCAGAGCCGCTCGGCTGACTCACTCAGGACCAAACAGCTACGTGTGACAGCGACAGAGACCACAATCATGGTCACAGAGGAAAATAGCCAGTTATCTAGAAACAATTACCACACACACCCAGTCGCACAAAGGAAAAAGACCTTACATAGACAGGGTAGGTCCACCATCAAAAAAACAAGACTACAAAGATTAAAAAAGGGCATTTTCAACTTATCATCCCAGAATTTAACAGATGATGAAATTAGAGTTTTGGGAAAAGTATTATCATTTAGCCCCTCAAACTCCCATAACAACTTTGACCTATTTGTAGACCTGAATAGATACACACAGAAACTTACTATGCAAAAGTACTTTGCTGAGAAAAGCATCAAAGAATCTAATGTGTTACCTATACTTACAGACACTATGGAGACTAGAATAACCTCAGGTTTCCCTACATACGAACCACATACACTTCTGGCTCAACTAAGTGAGGGTTACATTCGGACAAATTTCAAAAATGAGTCCAATTTCAACCCACAGATTTCAAACAATACATATATTGAAATCTTTAAAGAGTTGGTTCTAGAAGAACTGGAGCAGCTTCCGAAAAATATCTCTAACCATAATTTATACCCCAATGAATTTAAAGCTTTAGAGGCTTTAAAGAATAACACAGAATTGATAATCCGCCAAGCCGATAAAGGGGGCGGTATTTTCCTTCAGAATTATAAAGATTACATTAAAGAGGCGACTAGAATTCTACAGGACAAATCTTATTATTTGTCTTTAAAAGAAGACAATACCCCTAAATATTTAAAAACCCTAACGGGTCTAATTAATTTTGCCCACCAAGAAGGTATAGTGTCCAAGAAAGAAAAAAGATTTTCTAATTCCCAGGGAGCCGAGCTGTGCCTTCTATTACCATCTGCCCAAAATTCATAAGGACACGGTAAATCCTCCGGGCAGACCGATAATAGCGGGCATAGGTAGTCTCACTGAGAATGTATCTGCTTACATCGACTTTTTTCTCCAGAAATACGTGGTCAATCTTGAATCATACATCAGAGATTCATCTCATTTATTAGATAAATTAAAAAACATCCCAATTACCAAAAATTACCTCTGGATCACTTGTGATGTGGAGGCTCTATACTCCAATATTCCTCACGACCAGGGCGTGAATGAAATATCATCCTTTATAGAAGAGGACATGTATATTCCTCCAATACAGAAACAATTTATTCTTCAACTCATATTATTTGTTTTACAGCACAATTATTTTTTATTTCAAGATGAATATTTCCTGCAGGTGAAGGGTACTGCCATGGGCACCAGGTTCGCCCCCAGTTTTGCAAATTTATATATTGGGAGTTTTGAAAACCAATACATCTACCAATCAGAATTTGGGGCAAACCTGGTGTACTATGGAAGATTTATAGATGATCTAATATTTTTGTGGAATGGCACCCAAGATAGGGCACTACAATTTGTAAAGCACCTCAACTTAAATAATGAGTAAACTGGGGGTGGAGAGAGAGCGCCATCAGTGTTGCTGATAAAAGATATATATCTTTTATCATTCTCCTGAGGAATATTTCCTTTTTTGGACCAATTGTGGGATCCTTTTGCACCTCTGAATCCACTTGGATGTCTGGCCACAAGTCTGTTGGGTGACTGAATTGATCCCTTCATGCCTCTATAGCACCACAAGAGGTGCTTTACACTTTGTGAGTATTATTCTTCTCTTTGCTTGTATTAAAACCTTTGCACCAGCAATACTAGGCCATATTGGCACCTGTGTTTCCCTTCTGCCTATACAGACATCAGCTCCTGTGCAGGAAGTTGGTCTTCTGGGTGACCGAATAGATCCCAGACCGTATATATAGCACTAACTGAGGTGCTCTACTAAACGTGAGTTTACTCATTACTTTAAGATCTATTAATTCCGGATCAAACAATATTGGGCCATGTGGCGCTTCTGTCTTTTCTCTTCATAGATTGCCGCTCCTGGATCCTGGCCTAGATCATCACAGATAGCTGCCTCCCATCTCAATAGAGACTTTCACTTTATTATAACTGTGTTTGTTTTGATTGTTTATTATTTGTATTACTCTGTATCACATTGTTATTGATTAACACTGCATAACATTGCACATTGTATGATTTATCACTCTTAAACCACATTGATACTGGTTTATACAGCATATCACTTTGATTTATCACTTTAGTATTATTTAGATTTGTTAATATTAATCTTTAATATTTAGCTATATAAGTATAGAATTATTTGGTCACATCTCTTCTCTTACACTTAGGGCGCCCCCTCTCTTTCTTTTTTGATCAACTTAAATAATAAAGGACTTAAATTCACTAGCTGTATTGATCAAGAAAGTGTGGTTTTTCTAGATTTGTGTCTCCGCTTTAATGAACATGGTGGAATAGATAGCTGTACTCATTTTAAAGCTGTTGATAGCAATAGCTATCTGGACTTCTCCAGTAACCATTATTATCCCTGTAAAAGGAATGTCCCATACGGACAATTCAAGAGAATAAGGCATAATTGTAGCTTACTATCAGACTACGATGAACAGAGCCTTATACTTAAAGAGAGATTTAAAGAAAAACATTATCCAGTTGATCTCATAGAATCTAGTTTTCAAAGAGCCAGAAATGAAAATAGAGAAAATTATTTTACTCTAAACCAAAATGCCCGACTAACAAGATCAGGAATAGAGAAACCTGTTGAGATAAGATTTATTATACAGTATAATTGCAGTCACAAACATATAAGTGATATTCTTCAAAAACATTGGAGAATACTTAAAAGAGATCCAATCCTAATTGACCTGATTGGTGATGGTCCTTCTATTGTATACAGGGAGTGCAGAATTATTAGGCAAATGAGTATTTTGACCACATCATCCTCTTTATGTATGTTGTCTTACTCCAAGCTGTATAGGCTCGAAAGCCTACTACCAAATAAGCATATTAGGTGATGTGCATCTCTGTAATGAGAAGGGGTGTGGTCTAATGACATCAACACCCTATATCAGGTGTGCATAATTATTAGGCAACTTCCTTTCCTTTGGCAAAATGGGTCAAAAGAAGGACTTGACAGGCTCAGAAAAGTCAAAAATAGTGAGATATCTTGCAGAGGGATGCAGCACTCTTAAAATTGCAAAGCTTCTGAAGCGTGATCATCGAACAATCAAGCTTTTCATTCAAAATAGTCAACAGGGTCGCAAGAAGCGTGTGGAAAAACCAAGGCGCAAAATAACTGCCCATGAACTGAGAAAAGTCAAGCGTGCAGCTGCCAAGATGCCACTTGCCACCAGTTTGGCCATATTTCAGAGCTGCAACATCACTGGAGTGCACAAAAGCACAAGGTGTGCAATACTCAGAGACATGGCCAAGGTAAGAAAGGCTGAAAGACGACCACCACTGAACAAGACACACAAGCTGAAACGTCAAGACTGGGCCAAGAAATATCTCAAGACTGATTTTTCTAAGGTTTTATGGACTGATGAAATGAGAGTGAGTCTTGATGGGCCAGATGGATGGGCCCGTGGCTGGATTGGTAAAGGGCAGAGAGCTCCAGTCCGACTCAGCCGCCAGCAAGGTGGAGGTGGAGTACTGGTTTGGGCTGGTATCATCAAAGATGAGCTTGTGGGGCCTTTTCGGGTTGAGGATGGAGTCAAGCTCAACTCCCAGTCCTACTGCCAGTTTCTGGAAGACACCTTCTTCAAGCAGTGGTACAGGAAGAAGTCTGCATCCTTCAAGAAAAACATGATTTTCATGCAGGACAATGCTCCATCACACGTGTCCAAGTACTCCACAGCGTGGCTGGCAAGAAAGGGTATAAAAGAAGAAAATCTAATGACATGGCCTCCTTGTTCACCTGATCTGAACCCCATTGAGGACCTGTGGTCCATCATCAAATGTGAGATTTACAAGGAGGGAAAACAGTACACCTCTCTGAACAGTGTCTGGGAGGCTGTGGTTGCTGCTGCACGCAATGTTGATGGTGAACAGATCAAAACACTGACAGAATCCATGGATGGCAGGCTTTTGAGTGTCCTTGCAAAGAAAGGTGGCTATATTTGTCACTGATTTGTTTTTGAATGTCAGAAATGTATATTTGTGAATGTTGAGATGTTATAATGGTTTCACTGGTAAAAATAAATAATTGAAATGGGTATATATTTGTTTTTTGTTAAGTTGCCTAATAATTATGCACAGTAATAGTCACCTGCACACACAGATATCCCCCTAAAATAGCTATAACTAAAAACAAACTAAAAACTACTTCCAAAACTATTCAGCTTTGATATTAATGAGTTTTTTTGGGTTCATTGAGAACATGGTTGTTGTTCAATAATAAAATTAATCCTCAAAAATACAACTTGCCTAATAATTCTGCACTCCCTGTATAGGAAGGCCCCTAACCTTAAAAATATTTTGGCACCGAGTAAAATAGTCAAACATAAAGCTAATAATATATATCACATTTCTAAGAAATCAAATAATAGAAGAAATATCAATCCTTTAACCAAGAGTAGGGGAGCCTATAAATGTAGAATCTCTAAATGCAATAAGTTTTAGTGCACTTTTCTTTGAGTATATCACATCCACACATTAGCGTCACCACTCTAGTATCACTGACAATACACATTTTTCTTTTAGGATCATTATTTTGTGTCATTTTATATGATCGGACAATTTTCATTCATCATTAATTCTATATCTATTTCATATGTCCGTGTCTTTTCTCCATATGATTAGCTATTTGACTTACTCGTCTAAACGATTCAACTATATGTATATATATTATTATTTTAGTCAAAGATCCATTGAGCCGTCAATACTATTTATTGCTACAATTTGTTTAGCGCTAGATTTGAAAAAGTATCATCATTTTGTTCATTGTGCTGAGGTTTAAACAGTATGTATAACGAATGTTGCATCTATTGTATTGCATCAAATGATTGTTACATAGAGATTGTATGAGCTGATATATGTACTTAACAGTGTTTTAACGGTTATACCATGCACCCCTTAGCCAAACTTTAGGATTTGATTAACACATCTGTGTTTTGTGGGTGTGTGAGTATGCTAACTCTTGATTGGTTTGTTTAGCCTTTACAAGGTAGCAAGGTAGTTCACACATTTATGTAGCCTGATGAAACGGCACTGCAGCTGAGAAACGCGTTGCAAAACAACTTTTTAAAGTTTTATTAAAGTTTTATATTTGTCCTACCTTGCTCTGAGACAATTATTCTCCATCCTATTTCTATTGGGTTTAACAATTATCGGTTCTCTGCTTGACACTTGGCTTAGAACGACAGTGGCTTGCCTCAAATTGTAATAGCCATCATTCTTGGAACTATCTTCCAGCTTTCTGAGGAACAGCTGATCTAATCACAGAGAGTCAGCCGAAAAGTCTCACAAAGTTTCGGCTCGTTTGATATTGCACTGTTTGTGCAATCCCGTATGTGAGTATAGGTCTACCGCTATCTGTTGTGTGTCAGACTGTGCTTTGGGTAATCTGCACCAAGGGCGTCTCTTGTCTTACATTACAAATACACTCCTTCACCTTATGAGACGCCTCCGTCACACGTAGATGTTTGGTCCTGAGTGAGTCAGCCGAGCGGCTCTGAAGCTTCGGCTTGCCAGATATTGCACTGCTTGTGCAAACACACTTGTGAGTATCGAATCATTGTTTTCCACCTATATCCCGCTCATATCCTAGGATTTTATGCACCAGAGCACCTCTTCTTTGTCTTTCTAGGACGGAGCGTACTATTTAAGAAGCAGCAATGCACTACTGGGGCCCCATCCGATATTCAGCGTCGCCCGCAAAAGCCGGCGACGCCATTTTTTGCGTATCCTATATACAGCTCCGCATATAAATGAGGCACATATATTTCACCCGGCGGACGTAGTTTTTCCCCCATAGACTAACATATAAAACCCGCGCAATTTGGTATCCAATATCCAGCGCAAGGCCTTACGTGGCGAAAATGGAGAAAACTTACTCCATTTTCACCTCGCCATAAAAAGCAGCCGTAGCAGGCCTTGCGCTGAGTATGGGAGCACCGTAACTCCCTAAAATGCCTACAAAAAAAAACCTAACACCTAATGCATGCGCAATGTCTATCTACCTGTCAACCGCAATCCCCCACCGCAATACCTAGTAAAGTGTTTAACCCCTAAACCACCGCACCAGGACCCCGCCGCCACTAAATAAAGTGTTTAACCCTTAAACCGCCGCTCCCGGACCCCGCCACCACCTACATTAAATTTATTACTCCCTAATCTGACCCCCCTACACCGCCGCCACCTACATTAAATATATTAACCTCTAATCTGACCCCCCTACACCGCTGCCACCTACATTAAATTTATTACCCCCTAAACCTAAGTCTAACCCTAACACCCCCTAACTTAATTATTATTTAAATAAATCTAAATAATATTAATATTATTAACTAAATTATTTCTATTTAAAACTAAATACTTACCTATAAAATAAACCCTAAAATAGCTACAATATAATTAATAATTACATTGTAGCTATTTTAGGATTTATATTTATTTTACAGGTAACTTTGTATTTATTTTAGTTAGGTACAATAGCTATTAAATAGTTAATAACTATTTAATAGCTACCTAGTTAAAATAATTACAAAATTACCTGTAAAATAAATCCTAACCTTAGTTACAAATACACCTAACACTACACTATCAATAAATCAATTAAATAAATTAACTACAATTATCTAATATAAAATACAATTAAATAAACTAAACTATATTACAAAAAAAAACTAAATTAAAAAAATATTACAAGAAGTTTAATCTAATTACACCTAATCTAAGCCCCCTAATAAAATAAAAAAGCCCCCCAAAATAATAAAATTTCCCTACCCTAAACTAAATTACAAATAGCCCTTAAAAGGGCCTTTTTTGGGGCATTGCCCCAAAGTAACCAGCTCTTTTACCAGCCCTTAAAAGGGCTTTTTGCGGGGCATTGCCTCAAAGTAATCAGCTCTTTTACCTATAAAAAAAAAGAAATACAATACCCCACCCAACATTACAACCCACCACCCACACACCCCTACTCTAAAACCCACCCGATCTCCCCTTAAATAAACCTAACACTACCCCACTGAAGATCACCCTACCTTGAGCCGTCTTCACCCAGCCGGGCCGAACTCTTCATCCGATCCAGGCACAAGTGGTCCTCCAGCCGGGCAGAAGTCTTCATCCGATCGGGGCAGAAGAGGTCCTCCATCCAGCAGAAGTCTTCATCCAAGCGGCATCTTCTATCTTCATCCTTCCAGCGATGAACAGCTCCATCTTGAAGACCTCCGGCGTGGAACATCCATCTCTGCCGACGAATACCCGACGAATGACTGGTCCTTTAAATGACGTCATCCAAGAAGGCGTCCCTCGAATTCCTATTGGCTGATAGGATTCTATCAGCCAATCGGAATTAAGGTAGGAAAAATCTGATTGGTTGATTTAATCAGCCAATTGGATTGAACTTCAATCCGATTGGCTGATTGGATCAGCCAATAGAATGCAACATCAATTCTATTGGCTGATCCAATCAGCCAATCGGATTTTTCCTACCTTAATTCTGATTGGCTGATAGAATCCTATCAGCCAATCGGAATTCGAGGGACGCCATCTTGGATGATGTCATTTAAAGGACCAGTCATTCATCGGGTAGTCGTCGGTAGAGATGGATGTTCCGCACCGGAGGTCTTCAAGATGGAGCCGCTCATCGCCGGAAGGATGAAGATAGAAGATGCCGCTTGGATGGAAGACTTCTGCTGGATGGTGGACCTCTTCTGCCCCGATCGGATGAAGACTTCTGCCCAGCTGGAGGACCACTTGTGCCCGGATCAGATGAAGAGTTCGGCCCAGCTGGGTTAAGACGGCTCAAGTTAGGGTGATCTTCAATGGGGTAGTGTTAGGTTTATTTAAGGGAGGATTGGGTGGGTTTTAGAGTAGGGGTGTGTGGGTGGTGGGTTGTAATGTTGGGGGGGATTGTATTTCTTTTTTTTTACAGGTAAAAGAGCTGATTACTTTGGGGCAATGCCCCGCAAAAAGCCATTTTAAGGGCTGGTAAAAGAGCTGGTTACTTTGGGGCAATGCCCCGCAAAAGGCCCTTTTAAGGGCTATTTGTAATTTAGTTTAGGGTAGGGAAAATTAATTATTTTGGGGGGCTTTTTTATTTTATTAGGGGGCTTAGATTAGGTGTAATTAGATTAAACTTCTTGTAATATTTTTTTATTTTTTGTAATTTAGTGTTTGTTTTTTTTGTAATATAGTTTAGTTTATTTAATTGTATTTTATATTAGATAATTGTAGTTAATTTATTTAATTAATTTATTGATAGTGTAGTGTTAGGTGTATTTGTAACTTAGGTTAGGATTTATTTTACAGGTAATTTTGTAATTATTTTAACTAGGTAGCTATTAAATAGTTATTAACTATTTAATAGCTATTGTACCTAGCTAAAATAAATACAAAGTTACCTGTAAAATAAATATAAATCCTAAAATAGCTACAATGTAATTATTAATTATATTGTAGCTATTTTAGGGTTTATTTTATAGGTAAGTATTTAGTTTTAAATAGGAATAATTTAGTTAATAATATTAATATTATTTAGATTTATTTAAATAATAATTAAGTTAGGGGGTGTTAGGGTTAGACTTAGGTTTAGGGGGTAATAAATTTAATGTAGGTGGCGGCAGTGTAGGGGGGTCAGATTAGGGGTTAATATATTTAATGTAGGTGGCGGCAGTGTAGGGGGGTCAGATTAGGGGTTAATATATTTAATGTAGGTGGCAGCGGTGTAGGGGGGTCAGATTAGGGGTTAATATATTTAATGTAGGTGGCGGCGGTGTCCGGGATTGGCGGTTTAGGGGTTAATACATATAATGTAGGTGGCGGCGGGGTCCGGGAGCGGCTGTTTAGTGGTTAATACTAGGATAGGTTTATTGCGGTTTGGGCTATGGCGGTTATTGCGTTGTGGGGGGTTGTCGGTCTAGGGGTTAATACATTTATTATTAGGAGTGAGAGGGGGGATTGCGGATATAGGGGTATACGTGTCGGGATGATGTTTGGGAGGCGTGTTAGACAGTTACGGGAGATTTCATATTTTAGTAAGTTTTTGAAGGCGCAGGCAGTTTCTAAAGTGCCGTAAGTCACTGGCGATTCCAGAAATTTGTACTTACGCTTATTTCTGGACATTGCTAGTTTGTCCAACTTACGGCACTTTAGCAACTGCCGGCGGGGTATATGTAATACCCGATGTGCGAGGTGAAACTACGGGCGGCGCGGGTTCCCTCGCTTGCGCCAAAAACTATGCCGTATATCGGATTGCGCCCCTGGTTTATAAATGAACACATGGGTGAACCAATGACAATCGGGTATATATATGCAGCCACCAATCAGCAGCTAGAACCTAGGCTCTTTGCTGCTCTTGAGCTTACCTAGATAAACCTTTCAGCATAGGATAACAAGAGAAGAAAGCAAATTAAATAATATAAGTAAATTGGAAAGTTGTTTAAAATTGCATGCTCTAAATCACGAATGTCTAATTATTTATGACTTTACTGTCCCTTTAAATGGACACTAAACCCAATTTTTTTCTTTCATGATTCAGATAAAACGTGCAATTTTAAGCAACTTTCTAATTTACTCCTAATATCAATTTTTATTTGTTCTCTTGCTAACTTTATTTAAAAAGCTAGAATGTAAAGCATAGGAGCCGGACAAGTTTTTGTTTAGAACCTGGGTTAGGCTTGCTTATTGGTTAGTCAAATGTAGCCACCAATAAGCAAGCGCTATTCAGGGTGCTGAACCTAAAATGGAACGTCTCCTAAGCTTTACATTCCTGCTTTTTAAATAAAGATAACAAGAGAATGATAAAAATTGATAAATAGGAGTAAATTAGAAAGTTGCTTAAATTTGCATGCTCTATCTGAATCTAGAAAGAAAAAAATTGGGTTTAATATCCCTTTAACTAACATTTTTATTCATTCATTTGTTCAATAAATACCTGCATTTTATGAAAGGGTTACATTTAAAAGTAATTCTAAATCACAATATCCTATCATAATATTGTAACAGTTACATTTTCCTTTGGATTACAAATGTTACAAAGAGACAAAAATGTAGCAATCAATTTTTTTGTGTGTGAAATAAGGTGCGTATGCATTAAAAGAGAACATTCTGTATTTACATTTTCAGCTACTGTATAATCTACTTAGTATTTTTACTGGTACTAAATAGTAAAATAACTTATGGGAATGAATGACAGAAATATGTAAACTTATTGTTTCTCAAATGCAAATATTATGTAGGGGAGTGGTTACAGATTACCTCAGGCGCAAAAGATCAAGTTCATCCTGTCTGGCATAGCAGCTTGCCTAATCACTGTTGTTTGAGGTGAGAGAGTCAGACTTACAAAAAATACATGATGTCAGCTATCTACATCAGTCATTTTTGACCTTTTCTATACAAAATTATTTACTAGCTTTCTAAACTGCTATAGAGATACATTTGTTTTGCATTGGATAATAGACGCGAGGAAAAAAATATGCTGCTGCAAATTTAAATTTTATTTAGAATAAATTAAATCTTAAAATGTATTATTACAAAAGGTGATGCTATGCCTGGGTGATCTCTGTAGCACACTTAGGGGCCGATTTATGAAAGTGCAAGAGGACTTAATACGATGTAGCGTATCATGTCTGCCGCACATCGATAAATGCCGACAGTGTATGCATGGAACTTTAATAAACTTTTAATAAGTTTAGTTTAGTTAAGTTTTATTATCAAATCTTGGTATCTTTAGTTGAAAAACAAGTACTTAGAGTGTGCACGTGTCTGGACCATTATATGGCAGCAGTTTTGTTATTTATTTGAAAAGAGAACTTAATGGCAGCACTATTTCCTGCCTGACCTCCAAATGTTAGCGCACCTGAGACTTTTGCTCGAGCAATAACTTTTTACTTTCAACTTGTAATTTAAGCACAAGAATGAGAGCACTATTGAGCGCTAATATTTTTTGGGCTCCACTTATATTCTAGGCCAAAATGTTTAATTATGCACATAAAAAAATAAAATACACTTTTATTATAGTGTTTTCATTCCCACCCAGAGAGGTTGGAAAGCATTCTATCGAATGCAAAACCTCATCCTTCTATGTGGGGTACAAAATGATTGGTTGATTTGTGCAGGAGCTCATTTATATCTCTCCCTGATTGTCCACTGCAAAGGAGTTAAGGTAAACAACATTCAAGAGGCTTTTTGAAGGTTGTTTCAGTTTTAAATGCTGTTTAAAGGGCACAGTGTACCATATATTTTTCTTCCCTTTAATTTGTTCCCAATTATCCATTTTACCTGCTGGAGTGTATTAAATTGTTTGCAAATTGCTCCTTTACATTTACATCAGCATTTGAAATGGCTAATTTTGCCTGTGGACATGAAACCCACATTTTTTCTTTCATGATTCAGATAAAGCATCCAATTTTAAACAGCTTTTCAATTTACTTATGTTATCTAATTTGCTTTGTTCACTTGGTATCCTTTGTTGAAAAGCATACAAGGTAGGGCCAGGAACTTGGAGCTAACTGCTGATTGGTGGATGCATGTATATGACTCTTGTGATTGGCTTACCAATATTTTCAGCCAACTCCCAGTAGTGCATTGCTGCTTTTTCAAGTATGGATAACAAGAGAATTAAGAAAAATGAATAACATAAGTAAATGGATTGGCTATAGAAAGCTATGTACATATAACCAGCAGAAACAATTACACTCCCAATGGGGGCTATGAGAGATAAGTAATAACATGTTAATTTTAAATTTAAAGTATTGTGCTTTTGTATACAGACAGAGATAACATAAAGAATGACTTTCAAAGAACAAAATCAGATATTTAATTTAAAAAAATAAACCTAAATGATCAATTTCTCATACATTTTTTACTCAGAAGCTGTTATGACAAGTCACTGTAAACACATTAAGGGGGGAAACAAATATTGTAATATAATTACAATATTTTAACTATTATTAATCATTTTTGCTGTCTAGAAAAGATAATAGTTATTAATTGATCAGTCTACCCTACAAGCACCTTATAAGAATTATCAATGTTTATATATCATGGTAAATTGTGTGTATCACTTATAATGTTAATTTGTACAAAGAAAATGTGACGGTAGCTACTGTTAAGCACAGTTACACCCTTTTCAGAATTTATATTAATTGAAACCAGTTTTAAACCCCTCAGGGATTCTAGTATAACTGACTGTAAAAGCATGGTGTTTTACTTAAAGGGATATAAAACCTTAACATGTTATTATGTGATTCAGACAGAGCATACAATTTAACAAAAAAAGTTTCCAATTTATTTCTATTATCAAATTTCCCTATTCTGCTTACACCCAACTGAATGGCCCCTCTGCAACCCAAAAGAGAAACCCGCACTGCCCCTTCCAGGGGTAGGTGGAACAAAAGCCCCATCAGAAGAAGAGGATGACAATAAAACATCCCTCTTCCCACCAGTTAATACCCCGAGACCCACTTCTAAAACCCTCACAAGCTGCAGGCCTGTTTTTAGGCTTAGCAAAACAGATCCTACCACAAACTTTAGTTAACCTACCTTGTGCCCACTCCTGTTCCCTGCTCTTACCTGATAACTGCCACTGCTCGTCCATCACGATGCAGTCCTCCTTCTCAAAATGCTCTTTCTCTTGGGTTGCAGCTGCCACAGGGACCCTGATTCTCGCAGAACCTTCAACCCTGTGCCTGTGGCTACTCCTCCTCCTCTGTGATCCCCTGCTTCCTTCAGGGCTTAGCTGTTCGGGCGTGAGCACTACATGGGTTGAGGCCTGGCCTCCGAGTCTCCTCCTCAATGCCACTGGAGGACTACAGGACACTTCACAGCTGCTGCATCAGCCATGTAGACCACTTGTCCATCAATGCTGAGACAGCATGTGAAGTTGATAAGAGGCAGAGAAGATGCTATCACCAAAACTTTTGAAAGTGATCAGGCTCTCTTCCATTCAGCCCTCCCCCCCTCCCTTTAAAAACTGCCTCCCAAATTCTTTCCAAACTCCTTCCTCTTAGGCCCCTTCATCCTACGTGCTGCTCGTACGGTATATATAGATATATATACTGTATAAATAGAAATATATATTTAAACATAAAAAAACTTTATATTCTATGTGATGAACATAGGAATTTTAGGGTATTTGACTGGGAAGGGCACAACAGTGTATATATATACACTCACTGGCCACTTTATTAGGTACACCTGTTCAATTGCTTGGTAACACAAATTACTAATCAGCCAATCCCAGGGCAGCAACTCAATGCATTTAGGCATCTAGACGTGGTGAAGACGACTTGCTGAAGATAAAATCAAGCATCAGAATGGGGAAGAAAGGGATTTTGAAGGGGGCATCGTTGTTGGTGCCAGACGGGCTAGTCTGAGTATTTAAAAAATTGCTGATCTACAAGGATTTTCACGCACAACCATCTCTAAGGTTTACAGAGAATGGTCCGAAAAAGAGAAAATATCCAGTGAGCGGCAGTTGTGTGGACAAAAATGCCTTGTTGATGTCAGAGGTCAGAGTAGAATGGGCAGACTGGTTCGAGATAATAAAAAGGCAACAGTAACTCAAATAACTACTCGTTACAACCAAGGTATGCAGAATACCATCTTTGAATGCACCACACATCGAACCTTGAAGCAGATGGGCTACAGCAGCAGAAGACCACAACGGGTACCACTCCTGTCAGCTAAGAACAGAAAACTGAGGCTACAATTCGCACAGGCTCACCAAAATTGGACAATAGAAGATTGGTAAAACGTTGCCTGGTCTGATGAGTCTCGATTTCAGCTGCAAAATTCAGATATTAGGGTCAGAATTTGGTGTAAACAACATGAAAGCAAGGATCCACCCTGCCTTGTATCAATGGTTCAGGCTGGTGGTGGTGGTGTAATGGTGTGGGGGATATTTTCTTGCCACACTTTGGGCCCCTTAGTACCAATTGAGCATCGTTTAAACCCCATGGCCTACCTGAGTATTTAATCACATAGCACATATGTCACCATGTCTATTGCTGAAGGGGCTCTTGTACTCTGTACACTGTTTTGTCTGAGGACGAGTCTGTTAGACTCAAAAGCGTTCACATTAAAAGTGACTACTAATACAAGACCTTTGGAGTGCGTTTCTGTCTAGCTTTGTATTTTACCTCTTGCTGCACCCAGGGCTGTTGAGTGAAAAATCTGGAGTGCACTTTGTTCGAAATATATATATACTGTATATATATGTGTATGTGTGTGCATATTTACACATATAAACATAAATACACATATATAGATATATATAGACATGTATACATAAACAAATGCAAATATTAGACATGTATACTGTATCTGTATAATATATATATATATATATATATATATATATATATATACTGTATATATATATATATATATATATATATATATATATATATATATATATATATATATATATATATATATATATATATTCATGCTAAAAGGATGTCAGCCACACTAAACCTTCTCTGGTAAATCTGTTTAACCATGGACTTGTAATATCAATTTGTGTAATAATTTTAGTGCAGTCCAGCAAAACTGATATTGCACTCCACTTGTAATCTGGACCATAGTTTGCTCAAAATGGAGTCATCTTAGTAAACAATAGTAAAAATAGAAAACAAATTTGTCAGTGGCCAGTGTGTGTGTGTCTAGCTCACTTCTTGGGAGTTTTATTGTATTCAGTGGTTTATATCTAAAAAAATATCATGAATGGATCTTTAATATGATGTCTACAATGCTGTAGCTAAATTATAAAACAAATGGACATAAATGACTGAATAAATGTCTGTTTCCTATATTCAAATAATGAATAGCAATAACCTATTATGGTTATGCAAATGGAAAAATATTCTGCCCCACCAGCTTGCTTCTATAAAGTTCTTTATTTGCTGATCTTAAAACCCACATACACACATAAAAAGTAGGTCTACCTGTGTATGCTGTTTAAGCTAGAAGCTGAGTGCAGACTTTGTATGTATTGTTCATACAGCATAATAGCCTGCCATGTGACCACCTTATAAATATGAGCAGTAGGTTTTTTCATGATTACATATCTTTGGAGGCTAGGGCAGCCAAACAGATTAAAAAAGGGACCAAGCAAGGGAGGGAACCCCCCCATCTCAGAAACCTCTCAGTGAAGAACGTATTAGACACTAGCCCCACACAGCTATTTAGCATACAGACAACTCTACAACAGTTTACTCTGCATAACATATGTAGGGGTTTTCACTTCAAAATATGACATAGCAAGTTTATTTTGTGGTGTTTAAAATAGACAGCTAAACCTACGGTAAATCTCAGAGGAAGGATCACTTATGCATACACAAGTGTACATAATGGCCCTGAATTCCCAAACAACAGATTGTCAACATTGCCCATATGTTCCAAGTGCATGTAAATGGTACACTTGTTATATAAACCGACATCCATATTGTAAATAAATCTTATTATGATAACCAAATTTAAGGTTTACTAGTCTCCATGAGGGGTTGCAGAGACAAGAGTAATAACAAAATGTAAAGCAAGTTAAGAGCATGGTCAGTAACAGAGATGTTTAACTGCCCACAGCTTATGAAACCATAATTAGTTCAGCTTCTTAATCACATAGCACATATGTCACCATGTCTATTGCTGAAGGGGCTCTTGTACTCTGAACAATCTGGGCTGAAGTAAAAACTTTCTTATCTTATCAGGTGGTACAATATCCTCTGCTTTATAGGCTAGCTCATCAAAATTTAGGTAGCTGCCAGTGTATCTCATGTGTGGATTAATACTAATCTCCGCTTTTTGCACCAATGTCTCAGCTTTAACAAGCTCCTATGCTTGAAGCTCATCATATATATTGTTCAGGTAGGTAGAAGGTACTGGAAAGGCTCTGACTTCCACTTTAGAGGACTGGATTTGTTGGGGAGAAAAGGGGGGAAGAAGACTAAGTGAAAAAATGTCCCCATCATCTCGTTCAGTTCCTGCTTGAGCTCATGCAAGTGCCTCAGGGGAACTGATTCACCTCTGTCTCCCATGGTGCAATTATATTCATGTTGACTGCAGAGCAGGAGAAACAGTCCCCACTCCAGCATTAGGTCAGGCATGGATTTGCAGTAGGCAGTCTGTCTTTAGTGAAGAGATTTAAGTATTCAATCAAACATTTCAGGAAGATGACTCCCGCTAATGTACAGCACTCATTGGCCGTTGTAACTGGAACCACCTTGGGATGGGGTGGAGTTAGCATATTGTACCCAGAGTTCCCTGGTGCATTTGTAACAATGTTTACAGAGTACTTCTATACAGTATATGTATACATATGTATTTATGTGTGTATACATGTCTGTACATACATATATACATATAAATATGTAAATACATATGTACACACACACACACACACATATATATATATATATATATATATATATATATATATATATATATATATATATATATATATATATATATATATATATATATATATATATATATATATATATATATATATATATATATATAAATATATATATATATATCTATATACATACACACACACACACACACATACATATAGATATTTAGAGTTAGACATGTGTATGTACGTAACTCTATGTTAAAGCCCTTGCATGCCCTTTTTTAATCTGAGACCTCATATCTTTGAGCCCTTATAACTTTTATGGAATATTATTTAAGATTGTTTTATTACTAAACAGTGTTATTATGGGTGTAACTGTACTAATAAATGTAATTTATATACAATGTAATTTATATACATACACACACACACACACACATACATATAGATATTTAGAGTTAGACATGTGTATGTACGTAACTCTATGTTAAAGCCCTTGCATGCCCTTTTTAATCTGAGACCTCATATCTTTGAGCCCTTATAACTTTTATGGAATATTATTTAAGATTGTTTTATTACTAAACAGTGTTATTATGGGTGTAACTGTACTAATAAATGTAATTTTGATGTGTTTTGTGCCACTTTGTAGTAGAGCGTAACAGATAACCAGAGCTCTACGATCACACTATCCCGTTGCGTATTAAATTCAATTGCGCTCAAGCAAACATGTTTCAAACTGTAATATGTGCCCTACTTCCAACACATGCAAACAGTAGCGATAAACCCACTATTGCTCGTGCACAACAGTTAACGTGCCATTGGTAATCTATCCCTATGGTATGAGAAAAATTACATGTATACTGGACTCAATTCTAATTTTAAATAAAGTCAAGTTATTTCAAATGTCTTTGCTTATTAATTATATCTAAAACGGAATTCAAAGAAGTCGTTTGAACTTTGAAATGCGTTTAAGGCTTGTGGTGGGCTTACCAGTCTCACATTCTTTGATTGAACTATCTTCTGCCATCCTTACGATTGATTGGCTACATCGTTATGTGGATATGTGGGCTGTCATCTTACTTAATAACCGATTGAGGGCTGGAAGTGTAAACATATTGGAATTAGCCTGTTGATGTGTCTTCTATCTAGTTATTAAAAGTTTTTACACTATATGCGGCCCGCATTGTTTTCTTCGGTGTCTTTTCCGGAGCTGGGCATTGGATTGTGACCCTCCTAGTATCACAGAAGAGTGACATTCTGCTTTCAAGTTTATTTCCAGTGAATCGTTTGGGGCACGGATGGCTCCTGGGTGGGCTTCATTCCCCTCTCTGACTGCTGTTCCCTTACCTCATAGGATTGAGGTAATATCTCGTAGTAGGATCGCTTATCGTTCTTCCACAGGCTGTGTTTTGAAAATCCCATTCCACTATTATTAGACTGTCCTGGGGTTTTATTTTTAGGACATCTATAGACTTGTTCTCCCATTCATGCTCTGTCGTTTTATTTCCATTTTGTACTTTGCTTGTGATCCATGTTTATCCTTCTATAGTTGGGTCACTTACATTTTATTGATATTATTAATTTTTTTATATTATATTATTGATATTATTATATTATTGTGTTATATTTATTGCAGTGGTGGGTATTATGCTAGACTTCTTTCTTTTTTTGCCATATATATATATATATATATATATATATATATATATATATATATATATATATATATATATATATATATACTGTATTTAGATATACTGTATCTATATATATCTATTCAAAGTACTGTGCAAAAATCTTAGGTCACCATTAGATTTGTTGTTTTAGCAGTGGTATAATTACCATAGATAATTATTTCTCAGTCTCTTTATTAAAATACAACCAGAAAATACAGGATATTTGTGTGCAGTATTAAAAAACAGATTCTATAGGCTAAAGTGGCAAGTATTTAGTGTGACCTCCCTTTACATTTGAGCAATAACAGGAACCATTACCTGGCTCTCAGAAACCTAAATTAAAAGGAACCCTAATTAATGTCATTGTTAAAAACTGTATTTGTCCTACTATTTCATGTCAAAATGACTGCTGTGAAAAAAGGTATATTACACCAGGTTTGTGCAAGACATGCTTTAGCATTACATACACATGTGGTATGAGTTTAATTCAATGGAAGCTTGCTAATAAGACCAACTTTCAAGTACATCATTCCATTCAAAATGCCAAAGATCACAGAATTTGACAGACATAAAAATCATACTTTTGCATCAGCAAGGCCACTCTCAAAGGGAAATCAGCAAACAAGCTGGATACTCAAGATGTGGTATTCAAGCTGTTATAAAGAAATTTGATGAATCAGTAGAGGTCAAGGACAAAAAAGGATTGAAAAACCAAGAAAACTTTCAAAATCTGATGAGAAGTTTCTCTGAGTTTCTTCTTTGAGAGACCGGAGAAGTTGAGCAATGACCTGGCTTAGCATCTGGCAGCTTTATCGGGATGCCAAGTTGACCCATCTACAGTCCGAAGAAGCTTGATCAGGAATGGTCTTTGTGGAAGAGTAGCAGCCAAGAAACCACTTTTTTTTAAGAGGAACAAGGTGAAAAGGCTAAGATATACTAAAGCTCACAAAGACAAATTAAGTTCAGTGGCAAAGAGTATAATGGAAAGACAAATCCAAGTCTGAAATTTTTGGGTCCAATCATAAACAATATGTGAGAAGAAGAGTTGGAGAGAGATGGAAGAATGAGTGCTTGCTGCCTTCAGTGAAACATGGTGGAGGGTCTGTCCTGGTTTGGGGCTGCATTTCTGCCAGTGGTGTTGGCGATATTGTCCTAATTGATGGGATCACGAATGCTGAAAAGTACAGACAGGCTTTAATTCATCATGCTATTCCTTCTGGAAAACGCCTGATTGGGAATGGGTTTATTTTCAGCATGATAACGATCCCAAGCACATTGCTAATGCAGTGAAATCATTTTTTAAAGAACAAAACAGCTGATAAAACACTGATAGTCATGGACTGATCTCAACAGAGTTCAGACCTGAATATTATAGAGGCCGTATGGGATCACCTGGACAGATAAATAAATAAAAGACAGCCTAAATCAAAAGAAGAACTCTGGGAAGTGCTGAAAAAAATCCTGGTATAATATGCCAGAAGATTACTTCAGAAAACTTGAGGACAGTTTCCCCAAAAGAGTTCAAGATGAAGTCATTTTTTCCTGAAAATTGTATTTTTTTTTATATTTTGTGTACATAATTCCTATATTTTCTGTTTGTATCTTAATAAGAGACCGAAAATAAATAAATATGGATAGTCATTAGAACTTTGATTAAACAACAAATCCAATGGTGGCCTAAGACTTTTTCACAGTACTGTATTTATATATATATATATAATGTCAAATAGCTGATGGCCCAACCTCTGTGGTGTAATGATAACCTGGGTGCAATCCTCAAACGTCATGTGTAGATAATTGTAGAAAAGGAGGGCACTCACAGGAATTATTAATTCCAACAATTCCAAAACATCAAATTTTATACATGAATAGTCATAGTTGACGTTTCGGCTCTTTCTTCGAGCCTTCTTCAAGACAGGTTTTTATCTTAATGCGCTTGTAAGCCGTTCTCCCTGAGGAAAAATCAACAATTAATTTTCTACAATTATATATATATATATATATATATATATATATATATATATATATATATATATATATATATATATATATATATACTGTATATATACACTGCTATTTTCTCTCTATTGGCAACAAGTTACTAACATTGTATTGCTTGCAGTATTAACTTTATTAGCACTATGATGAACTTTCGGGTACTGCAACTTGTTTGTATGAGATATAATAACATGATTTTAATACATTAATTGGGCACAATTAAAATAAATTGCAAAAACAAAGAAGTAAAAAAGTAATCTATATCTTTTAAATTAGAACATAAAATTATATCTTCAATCACAGTGGACTAAAATAGTCCTTTTAATGGAAAAACAAAAAGAGATACTGTGCCGGTATTTAACGCTGCCGCTTGAGCTTTTTGCTCTAGTCAGGTTGCGTTTGTATTATGAGTTGAAAGTAACTGTTTTCGCTTGAGCGCTAACCCAACGAGAGCAAAAAGCTGAACATAGAATATTGCGTGCACAGTCACATATTCCCAATAAAAGTGAAAGGGGAAAAAAGTGGAAAAAAAATAACACCCAATTCTCTTGCATACCCGATCGCATATTCTCATGTGTGCTAACCGACATGAAAATATGAATATTTCCCATTACAATGTTCATCACATAGCAGAATATGTTCTATTTATTCATAAATACATGTTTCTACATACAGTATATCTGATGGTATTTTGGTACAATATATATTTATACCTATATATATAAATGATATATTTATATATATAGAAATACCTATTTATAAATACTTAGAACATATTCTGCAATGTGCAGAACATTGGAATGTGAAATATTTACAGTAAATACACAGTATAACGCTTTATTAAGTATGAATATGACATAATTATGATTTTACATGTTTTCATCTACTTAACTGCAAAGGGCTCCAATGCACTTATATATATATGTGTATATATGTATTTATGTGTTTATATGTGTATATATGTCTGTAAAGACATATATACACATATAAATACATAAATACTTATGTACACACATCTAAACACTGTACTTTGTAATGTATTTTTGATGTGTTTTGTGCAACTTTTTTGTTTCGCAAAACAGTTAACCAGAGCACTAAGGATGCCATTTATCATTGTAGCTTAAATCGCGATTGCACTCAAGCGATTGCGTTTACATTCATCTTGTAATACGAGCAGTAAACTCAACGAGCACAAACACCCACTATAAACCAATTATCGCTAGCACGTAACTGTTAGCGCTCCACTTGTAATCTGGTCCACAGTGTGCAACATATTCTGCAATTTTAATAATACTTTTGAACCTTATAAATGCATCATTCATATTTTTAGTCTTAAATGGACAGCCTAGTCAAAATTAAACTTGATTCAGATAGGTCATGCAATGTTAAACAACTTTCCAATTTACTTTTATCATCACATTTTTATTCTTTGTTGAAAGCTAAACCTAGGTAGGCTCACATGCTAATTTCTAAGCCCTTGAATGTTGCCTCTTATCTCAATAAATTTTGACAGTTTTTCATAACTAGACAGCGCTTATGTGTGCCATATTTTGATAACATTGTGCTCACTCCCATGGAGTTATTTATGAGTCAGCACTGATTGTCTAAATACAAGTCTGTCAAAAAACTGTGATAAAGGGTCAGTCTGCAGAGGCTTAGATACAAGGTAATCACAGAGGTAAAAAGTATATTAATATAACAGTGTTGGTTATGTAAAACTGTGGAATGGATAATAACGGGATTATCTATCTTTTTAAACAATAAACATTTTCAAGTAGACTGTCCCTTTAATAATAGGTATTATGGTGCAAAACAATGCATTATAAAAGACTGAATGTTTCACTATAATACACAACTAATAATACTTTATCTCTTGTGAAAAAAGCTTGTAGGTGTAGCTATATAATCTAGAGTTTTATTATGGTTAGTTGGATTTAATGTATAATATGTTTTTTAAGCAAAAGGATAACTATGCAATTGATAGTTTGTTACGGTAACTAACCTAGTAAATAAAGGGACATTAATCTTTTTTTCCCCTATAGAATACTTTATTACGCTTCATTATTTATTTTCCCCACTTTTCCTGAAATGAACTTCTGAAAATTGTTTTTTACACTGCCCCAAGAGAGGCTGGAACTGAATCTTGCAAATCAGATTCCTGACCTTGCTACATGCTACACAATAAATTATTGATCAGTGCAGGAAATAATGTATATATGTTCTTTGCTGGCTGCTGCAAAAAGGTAAGGTAAACATACTCACAAGACTTTCCAAGGACAATAGACTGCAAACCCCCCCCCACAAATCCAATGCTTTAAAACATTTATTTTTGTGCAGATCTTTTGAAATAAGATTAATTGCTTAATATTATATATATATATATATATATATATATATATATATATATATATATATATATATATATATATATATATATATATATATATATATATATATATATATATACTGTATATATAATTAATTTAATGTCCCTTTAAAGATACAAAAAATGTTAACCAGAAATAGAAAGAAAATTGATGTTAAACAAGTACAGACACATTTGGATAAATCAGCATACACACACTGTCTGTGACATAAGCTAATTGTTATTTCTAGGTATACATTATAGTATATCAGTCATAACATCACAGAGACAATCTATTTTTAAGCATTTTACCACATATAGAGAAAAACAATAGTTTACCTTATCAGTCTGAAAACTGAGAGCAATACCATATCTGCAGTATGTCACAAAATGCTCACAGTTGTCCCACAGTAAGCTGTAAGCAGTAGCTCCCACCAGTTTTTCAGCCCTCTGAACGACTTCTTCAGCAGGAAGAGGTTTGTTTTTCACACTGTGGTCCATGTGATTGATCAATATGATACCGCCATATGCAAAATCCTTCACTGTGTCCACCCTCACACTTGCCATCTTGGTTAGAACTCCCAATATCAGCCTTGTGTTGGTCACAACTCTCTGAATTCGAGATTTATCTGAAGAAAAAGCAGGAAGTATATCTGGCATTAAATGAGCCACTTTATTGTCTCCTAAATAAATTCCAAAATGAACAAAGAGAGTTCTTGGAACTTCAAAAAGGTCACCTCTTTTGAAGAGAGACAACTCATAAATGTTGGTATTTTTATTATCTATTATTTGTCTACAATTTGTTTTAAGGTTCACGAAAACAAGTATCTTATCCAGGACATAAGATAAAATATCCAGCACTGAGGTTTTCATCTTCACTAATTTGTTGTAGCTTTAATGAGTGTACACAGAATTTTCTCTGTGTGTAGGTTGGGACCTGTATCTTAAAGAGCTAAAGAGGATTGGGTAAAATTGTAGGTGGTGCTAAGAAGCTAGCTTCAGTTCTCATAAATTAATAGGGATACATATACACCCATGTGAGAGAAAGTTATCACACTGTTAACTCTTTAGTTCATAATTTAGTTCATAAACTAACTATTCTACAATAAGTTCAATAAGTTTTCTGCAATCAGCTTATGTTCTCTGCTGCCAAAGCAACTAAAGTGCATGGCATAAGGTACTGCCAGTACAATTTCTAAAACTTTTTACAGCCTTGTGATTGTGAATGTGGGCAAAACAACTTCTGTGCAATAACACTTGTTTTTTTATTCTACACCCAACCTATTTTCATGAGCATTGTTAGAAGTTAGAGGCAAAGTATTAGTATGCACATGAGGGATAAAGTGTAAATACAGAGTGGATCATTTAAAGGTGCATGGGAATCAGTAGTATACTGGCTCTCTACAGCCACAATTTACTATTTAAAGACACTTTAGAAAGTGTGGTTGAAAAAATGATTAGCACAGTATGTAGTACATACTTACTGTAACTATCAGCACCCATGTAAGTGAAGAGATCAGAGTTAAAAATGCTGCTGCTTTATAGCAGGTAGTGCACATTCCTATGCTGGGGAGTAGTATCCCCAGAATACTACAGATATCCTCAATCACCCCAAAACAAAGATGAAAGCAGGTAGGGAATCTGTAATCTAATATAGTGTGCACATTTCATCTACTTATATTGATCAGTAGAGTATAATTTTTTAATTGTTTACAGTATTTGACTATTTGAAGCCTGAGCAATGCTACAGCTACTTTTCTGCAATACTTATAAACATTACCCTTGGATATTTTAACTTGAATCACGACCATGGGCCGATGATCTAAAGGACTCTGGACTGGCGAGATTATTAAAGAATGCTCGCCACTACTTATTTTTCCCTGGTGGAATGATCTAAAACCACTTGTCTTGCTAAGGGGCGTATACTGCATTTTCGTATGAGGGGGAGATGCGAACATTACAAAAGTGCACAATAAAATTCATATTTTAAAAATCTTACAAAACAAATAATTGAACCATGCACACAAACATATGCAGGATTTTTATTTTTATTGTAAAGGTTTATAAAAAATTGTAACAGAATTCTTAACTAAAAATTGTATTTTATCAAAAATTTCAAATTTGTATTTAAATTACAAAATAATAAATCATATTAAATATGCACAGCGTAAATAGTAATTTAGGTACACTGGATGCAAAATTATAAGTACAAAGTACAAAGTGTAATTATTGTTTTTCCGTAAAATGGGCTGAACATTGGCGTACCATGGGCATAAATGAAATTGTCTGTCAAATCCCAGTGTAATTTTGCAAAGATTTTCACAACACAGATTTAACATTTTTTTCCTGCAAAAGTGGCAAGCTTTTATCAAAATACTTAAAATCCTACTATAAAAACACACGCATACAAAATATAGGCGATTGTAAGATGATATACGCAGAAAGCAGCATAATGTGATTTATATTGGCTGCAGGATTTAATTTTTAAAGTCCGCCCCTGCTCACTGCTAACTTCTCTCCATGGAGCAAAGCTCCATTACTTTTACAAGGAGTGCCCCTTTTTTATGATAATTCCACCAGGGCAGCCCCTGCGAGGATCTGTGTGAAAAACCACATCTGAACTTGTGAGGTTTAGATCATCGGGAGCCTTTAGCTTCAGTATTATACTTTTTTAGAAAACAAATACATTCTTTGTTCATTCATAGGATGTTCAACAACAGTTTGGAAGTGTTCATGTGAAATTAAAGATATTCTATATTTCCTGTAATACACATTTAGCAACATTACATAATATCTGTTAAAATATATATTCAAAACATGAATTGCATTTAAATTAATTAAAGGGACAGTCTAGTCCAAAAAAAACTTTCATGATTCAGATAGGGCATGTAATTTTAAACAATTTTCCAATTTACTTTTATCACCAATTTTTCTTTGTTCTCTTGGTATTCTTAGTTGAAAGCTTAACCTAGGAGGTTCATATGCTAATTTCTTAGACCTTGAAGGCCGCCTCTTAAGAATGCATTTTAACAGTTTTTTCACCACTAGACGGTGTTAGTTCATGTTTTTCATATAGATAACACTGTGCTCGTGCACGTGAAGTTACCTGGGAGCCATCACTGATTGGCTAAACTGCAAGTCTGTCAAAAGAACTGAAATAAAGGGGCAGTCTGCAGAGGCTTAGATACAAGATAATCACAGAGGTAAAAATATATATAAATATAACTGTGTTGGTTATGCAAAACTAGGGAATGGGTAAACAAGGGATTATCTATCTTTTAAAACAATAACAATTCTGGTGTAGACTGTCCCTTTAATTATTTTCAAAGTCATGTGAAAAAGATTGTACACCCTCTTTGAATTCTTTGGTTTTATATATCAGAACATAATAACAACCATCTGTTCTTTAGCAGGTCTTAAAATTAGGTAAATACAACCTCAGATGAACAACACATGACATATTTCACCCTGTCGTGATTTATTTATCAAAAATAAAGCAAAAATGGAGAAGCCATGTGTAAAAAAATAAGTACACCTTATGATTCAATAGCTTGTAGAACAACCTTTAGCAGCAATAACTTGAAGTAATAATTTTCTTTAAGACTTTATCAGTCTCTCACATCGTTGTGGAGGAATTTTGGACCACTCTTCTTTACAATGTTGCTTCAGTTCATTGTAGTTTGCGGGCATTAGTTTGTGCACAGCTCTCTTAAGGTCCCACTACAACATTTCAATCGGGTTGAGGTCTGGACTTTGACTGGGCCATTGCAACACCTTAATTCTTTTCTTTTTCAGCCATTCTGTTGAAGATTTTCTGTTGTGCTTGGGATCATTATCTTGTTGCATGACCCAATTTTGGCCAAGCTTTAGCTGTCGGACAGAAGGCCTCACATTTGACTCTGGAATACTTTAGTATACAGTGGAGTTCATGGACGACTCAATGACTGCAAGGTACCCAGGTCCTGTGGCTGCAAAACAAGCCCAAATCATCACCCTGCAACCACAGTGCTTGACAGTTGGTATGAGGTGTTTGTGCTGATATGCTGCGTTTGGTTTTTGACAAATGTGGTGCTGTGCATTATGGCCAAACATCTCCAGTTTGATCTTGTCTATCTAAAGGACATTGTTCCAGAAATCTTGTGGTTTGTCAAGATGCAACTTTGCAAACCTAAGCCGTGCCACCATGTTCCTTTTAGAGAGAAGAGACTTTCTCCTGGCAATCCTTCCATACAAACTATACTTGTTCAGTCTTTTTCTAATTGTACTGTTATTAGACACGTACGTTTCGTTTAGTCAGAATTCGTTTTTCGGCCAAATTTTGGTAAATTCTGAGATTTGGATGCATCCGAATTTCCGAATCGACACATTCCAAAAAATTCCAAAAATGTATAAATTAGTTTCAGAATTTTCAGATCCATTATTCATATTCGGAATTTTTCATTGTCCCTAATGTAAACCGCACATCGCCGACACTAACTCTAAGTCTAAATCATTAAATAAAGCTATTAACCACTAAACCGCAGACACTAACTAAACCTATTAACCCCTAAAACTGCTGTTCCAAAACATCGCCGACACATACTAAACCTATTAACCCCTAAACCGCAGTTCCCCGACATCGCTGACACTAACTAAATCACTAAATAAAGCTATTAACCCCTAAACCACCGTTCCCTGACATCACCGACATTAATTAAACCTATTAACCCCAAAACCACCGTTCCGAAAAACATCGCCGACATAAACTAAACCTATTAAGCCCTAAACCACCCCCCCCCACATTGCCAACACTAACTAAACCTATTAATCCCTAAACTGCCATTCCCAAACATTGCCAAAACTAACTAAATAACTAAATAAAGTATTAACCCCTAAACCACCGTACCCCAACATCGCCGACACTAACTAAACCTATTAACCCCTAAACCGCACCCCCCACATATCGCAAAACTATATCTAAACCTATTAACCCCTAAACCGCCTGCCCCCACATCGCAACAACCTAAATTAAACTATATTAACCCCTAAACCTAAACCTAACACCCCTAACTTTAACATAATTAAAATAGACCTAAAGTTAAAATTATTAACTAAATAATACCTTAAAACTAAAAACAAACTTACCTATGAAATAAAAATAAAACCTAAGCTAGCTTCAATATAACTAAAGTTATATTATAGCTAGCTTTTTAGGTTTTTATTTCACAGGTAAGTTTGTATTTATTTTAACTAGTTAGTAAATAGTTATAAACTATTTTTTTACTAACTACCTAGTTAAAATAAATACAAACTTACCTGTGAAATAAAAGTAAAACCTAAGCTGCCTTACACTAAAACCTAACATTACAAAAATAAAAAAACCTACAATTACAAAAAATAAAAAAAATACCATTACAAAAAATAACAAACAAAATAATCCTAAACAATAAAAATTATCCCTATTATAATACCCCCGTTTAAAAATAAAAAATCCCACCCCAAAATAAATCCCACCCCCCCACCAAATCCACAAAATAAAAAAAACCTTTTCAAACCAATTTGAATCAGCCAATAGGAATGAGAGCTGCTCAAATCCTATTGGCTGATTGGAACAGCCAAAAGGATTTTAGCAGCTCTAATTCCTATTAGCTGATTTAAAATTTTCAGCCAATAGGAATGCAATGGTACCCTCACTATAAAAGGGGTACCTTGCATTTGAATACTCAGTGTGTGGCGGACAATTGCATGAAGTGGACCTCCATATCAGATCGATGGACCACCGCCTGGACCTACGCCTTGGACCTTCGCCTAGACCTTCACCTCGTGCATCGACTGCTCCCCCTCTGCAGGGATGAAGAAGATGCCGGTCCCTCAAAGGATGAAGATGGAGCCGCCTGGATGAAGATGGGGCCACTGGGATGAAGATAGTTCAAGCCGGACTTCAGCAATTGTGCTGGGGTGGTTTTGTTTTTTAGATTAGGGCTATCGAGCAATCTTAAAAGAGCTGAATACCCTTTTAAGGGCAGTAAAAGAGCTGAATGCCCTTTAAGGGTAATGCCCATACAAATGCCCTTTTCAGGGCAATGGTAGATTAGGTATTTTTTAGTTAGGTTTTTTATTTTGTGGGTTTGGGTGGTGGGGATTTGTATACTGTTAGGGGGTGTTTGTTTTTCTTTTTTAGCAAAAGAGCTGATTTCTTTAGGGAAATGCCATACAAAAGGCCCTTTTAAGGGACCTTGGAAGTTTATTATAGATTAGTGGGTTTTTTTTTTTAAACGGGGTATAATTTTGTTTGTTTTTTTGTAATGGTAGTTTTTTATTTTTGTAATTTTATTTTTTTTATTTTTTGCAATGGTAGGTTTTTTATTTTTGTAATGTTAGTTTTTTTTAATGTTAGGTTTTAGTGTAAGGCACCTTAGGTTTTACTTTTATTTTACAGGTAAGTTTGTATTTATTTTAACTAGGTAGTTAGTAAATTTTTATTTATTATAAAATTATTATTATTATTATAAATTAATTATTACAATTATTTATTTATTTTATTTTTTATTTTGGGGTGGGTTTTTTATTTTTTTAAAAGGGTATTAGATAAGGAATAATTTTTATTATTTTGTATAATTTCGTTTGTTATTTTTTGTAATGGTAGTTTTTTTATTTTTTGTAATTTTAGTGTTTTATATTTTTGGAATGGTAGGCTTTTTATTTTTGTCATGTTAGGTTTTAGTGTAAGTCAGCTTAGGTTTTTATTTCACAGGTAAGTTTGTATTTATTTTAACTAGGTAGTTATTAAATAGTTAGTAACTATTTATTAACTAGTCTACCTAGTTAAAACAAATACAAACTTACCTGTGAAATAAAAACCTAAACTAGCTACAAAATAACTATTAGTTATATTGTAGCTAGGTTAGGTTTTATTTTTATTTCACAGGTAAGTTTGTTTTTAGTTTTAAATAGGTATTATTTAGTTAATAATTGTAACTTTAATTTAGGTCTATTTTAATTATGTTAAAGATAGGGGGTGTTAGGTTTAGGGTTAGGTTTAGGGGTTAATATAGTTTAATTTAGGTTGTTGCAATGTGCGGTTAGGGGTTAATAGGTTTAGGTAGTGTTGGCGATATGGGGGTGTGTGGTTGAGGGGTTAATAGGTTTAGTTAGTGTAGGCGGTGTCTGGAAATGGCGGTTTAGGGGTTAATACTTTATTTAGTGATTTAGTTAGTGTTGGCGATGTTTGGGAACGGCGGTTTAGGGGTTAATAGGTTTAGGTAGTGTTGGCGATGTGGGGGGTGTGGTTTAGGGCGGCCGTTTTACATAGTTTTGTTTCGGCATTCGCCAGCATATTAGTTACGTTAAAGTAAATTGTTTTTTTGGATCCTTTCGTTTTTTTGGATCCATTCTTTATTCATATGCATTATTGTATAACTTCAGAATAGAATAATGCGTATGAAATAATAATGAATTCTAAAAAATGAACGGATCCGAAAAAACGAGCGGACCTGAAACCGATTTAAAATAACGTAACTAATTTGCAAAAACAATTTTTTTTTAAAAAAAACTTAACTAAACTAATTTGCCAAAATGAAATTATTTTTTAACTAATTGAAAACGAAACAAATTTTTTAGCGGTGCACAAGTCTAACTGTCATGAACTTGAACATAATATGTCATGTGTTGTTGTTCATCTGAGGTTGTATTTACCTAATTTTAACACCTTCAAAGAACCGATGAATGTTATGATGTCCTGATACGTGAAACCATAGAATTCAAAGAGGGTGTACTTTCTTTTTCATATGACTCTATCACCATTGTTAAATAGTAACTTAAATTAGTATGCACCCGCATTGAAACTGGTATAGATACATTAGTTATAGTATCATTAGCCTCGAACCTGTGGTGCCATTACTAGCACTGGCTTCTGAGAGGAAACAAGGTATTGCATTTTTCAGAAATATATATATATTATTATCGGTTATTTGTAGAGTGCCAACAGATTCCGCAGCGCTATTAACAAAGACGGAGTACAACAAAACAATTATAGGGATCAAATGGGTAGAGGGCCCTACCAAGAGTTGCACTGTTGTAGTCAGCTCTTGAGAAGGTGATCAACAAACAGCTGGACTCTTAGGCTTACATGCTAAGGGGGTTCAGGGGATAGCAATGGAGGAGAGGAACTGGTATAAAGAAAGATTAGCATAGGTTGTATGCATCCCTGAACAGTAGAGTCTTTAGGGAGCACTTGAAGCTTTTAAAACTAGAAGAGAGTCTTGTGGAGCGAGGCAGGGAGTTCCACAAGATGGGAGCCAGTCTGGAGAAGTCCTGTAAATGGGAGTGTGATGAGGTGACAAGAGAGGAGGAGAGTATGAGGTCGTGAGCAGAGCGAAGGGGAAGGGAGGGAGAGTATCTGGAGACAAGGTCTGAGATATTGGGGGGAGCAGTGCAGTTGAGGGATTTGTATGTCAGAATGAGAATTTTGTGTTTGATCCTAAAGGCAAGAGGAAGCCAGTGAAGAGATTGGCAGAGAGGTGCAGCAGATGAAGAGTGACGTGTAAGGAAGATGAGTCTGGCAGAGGCATTCATTATGGATTGTAAAGGAGCTAGGCGGTAGGTGGGGAGACCAGAGAGGACAGAGTTGCAGTAATCTATGCGGGAGAGAATGAGAGAGTGGATTAAGATCTTAGTTTTGTCTTGTTTAAGGAAGTGTCTAATTTTAGAGATGTTTTTAAGGTGGAAGCGGCAGACTTTAGCCAATGACTAAATGTGAGGAGTGAAAGAAAGATCTGAATAAAATGTGACCCAGAGACATCGGGCATTTATAGAGTTTTCAGCAACAGTTCTATGTTTGCAAATGTTCTTGTGAAATTAAAACTAACTTAAATGCTGTTACAGGCTGGGTTGGCCTACCAGGGAACCAAGAGATTTCTCAGTGGGTCGCAGTAGCTGGGGTTGGCCAGCTACAATCTAAAAGACCAGTAAATACAGTAGATTTGCATAATCAACAAATGCATGGTAATAAGACAATGCAATAGCACTTAGTCTGAACTTCAAATGAGTAGTGAATTTTGTTTTTGACAAATTTTGAAGTTATGTTTATTTCCACTCCCCTGTATCATGTGACAGCTATCAGCCAATCACAAATGCATATACGTATATTCTGTGAAATCTTGCAATTAAATCTAACGTACATGCTGTTACAGGCTGGGTTGGCCTACCAGGGTACCAAGAGATTTCTCAGTGGGTCGCAGTAGCTGGGGTTGGCCAGCTACAATCTAAAAGACCAGTAAATACAGTAGATTTGCATAATCAACAAATGCATGGTAATAAGACAATGCAATAGCACTTAGTCTGAATTCAAATGAGTAGTGAATTTTGTTTTTGACAAATTTTGAAGTTATGTTTATTTCCACTCCCCTGTATAATGTGACAGCTATCAGCCAATCACAAATGCATATACGTATATTCTGTGAAATCTTGCACTATGTTCAGTAGGAGCTATTGACTCAAAAAGTGTAAATATAAAAAGACTGTGCACATTTTGTTAATGGAAGTAAATTGGAAAGTTTTTCAAAATTGCATGCTCTTTCTAAACCATTAAAGGTTAATTTTGACTTGACTGTCCCTTTAAGGGGGTGGTGTTGTTGTATTATCTCTCTTCTTTTCTCCTCTGAGCTATAAAAATGAAGGTCACAAAGTATTTTCTTGTAAATTTTTATTTCCTAGACCATGTACCATTTTACTAGCCCTCCTTTGAATGGTTTCTAGTTTCTAGTGTCTAGTCCAGTCACACTATGAGACAGAGTGACACACCGTTTTGAGTGCCTTCTAAAAATCACAGTATGGATAATCCTTTTCACACTGTTAAAGGGATTAATGGGTGCAATTGGGTTTATGGTGTCTATGAAATAGCAATCTGGAATTTTTACATTAAAAACTAACATCATTTAATTCTAAATAAAAAAAAATGAACCAGGGGAAGTACTATCCCAGTAATCCCACTTAGAAAAATGGGGCATGTGCATTCTGACCCAACTGAATAGGGCTGGTCTTCAGTTTTTCCCTGGGCTGCTTTTTATTTCCAGTCCGGCCCTGCTTGTGAGGGGGAACAAGGTACAGGCCTCTTCTTGGGTGTCCTCATTCTCTCTATTTGAAGTGCGTATGCATATGCTTGCCTAATTTATGCGCTTCTCCTCTTGTCAATTATTTTATTCCCTCTCCCCATAAGTAGTGCCTCACATTATTCTGTGTGCAGGTGAATCGACTGCTAGAGAAACATTGGAACAGAAACCGTTAATAGTCCCCTAAGGGTTAAATATACGTAAATGAGAAATTATTTAAAGGGATATAAAACCTATTTTTTTTCTTTCTTGATTCAGATAGAGCATGCAATGTTAAAGGGAAAGGAAACCCAATCTTTTATCTCATGATTTAGAAAGAGCATGCAATTTTAAACAACTTTCTATTTTACTTCAATTATCTAGTTGATATCTAAAACATGAAGCAAATTAGATAATAGAAGTAAATTGGAATGATGTTTAAAATTGTATTCTCTACTTGAATCATGAAAGAAAATGTTGGGGTTTACTATCCCTTTAAGCAACTTTCTAATTTACTCCTATCAATTTTTATTTGTTCTCTTGGTATCTTTATTTGAAAAAGCAGGAATGTAAACTTAGGAGCCAGGCCCATTTTTGGTTAAAGGGACAGTCAACACCAGAATTTTTGTTGTTTTAAAATATAGATAATCCCTTAATTACCCATTCCACAGTTTTGCATAACTAGACTGCCCCCTTATTTCAGTTATTTTGACATTTTAGCCAATCAGTGCTCACACCTCAGTAAATTCACGTGCATGAGCTCAATGTTATCTATATGAAACACATGAACTAACGCCCTCTAGTGGTCAAAATGCATTCATCTTAGAGGCGGCCTTCAAGATCTAAGAAATTAGCATATGAACCTCCTAGGTTTAGCTTTCAACTAAGAATACAATGAAAACAAAGCAAATTTGGTGATAAAAGAAAATTGGAAAGTTGTTTAAAATTACATGCCCTATTTGAATCCTGAATGGTTTTTTTTGGACTTGACTGTCCCTTTAAGCACCTGGGTAGCACTTGCTGATTGGTGATTAAATATAGCCACTAATAAGCAAGCGCTACCCAGGGTGCTGAACAAAATATGGAATGGCTCCTAAGCTTACATTCCTGACTTTTCAAATAAAGATACCAAGAGAACAAATACAAATTGATAATAGGAGTAAATTAGAAAGTTGCTTAAAATTGCATGCTCTATCTGAATTATGAAAGAAAAAAATGTGTTTTTTTTATATTAAACTCACAATTTCTCTAGCCTCGCATACACACTTCCTTGGTAAATAATAATAATAATATAATAATAAATAACTAAGGAAGTCATCTTACAGAAATATTATTTATTTACAAACTGAAAAGACTTGTATCTTGTATATAAATATCCCATGATCTATAAGCATAAATATAAGCCGTGAAAAGTGATGCTTACATAAAAATAAAATTTTACAATTTGTAGTTAAGATTCATTCTTAGACATAAAAATATTACCGTAATAAAAAGGCAGCATATTTGTAGCACTCCTGAATATTTCCTTTCCTTGTTGGCAACAGCCCTGTTTGCATGCTCACTTTTATGGCCTGTTTATGTCTCCAGTTGTCCTCAGCAGAATAGATACCTAAGGGGAAAACCGTGGTTCCAACATGGCGGCGCCCATTACTTTTGAAAAACTAAAATACTTTATAGTAACTAACCTTTACACTTATATCTTCATTATTTAAACAACTAATACAATTTAAACAAAATACATCTATAGATCATTCTCAGGCTAATCATTGCTTTGAATACATCATAATATCAAGCTTTACTGTTTAATATCTCTTTAACAAAAGATAATTTAGAGATGTGTTTTAGTGTGCTGTGGGTCCTTTTTTAATAAACTTCCCCTAGGTCCATAGATTTCATTTTGCAAGTGATGTGCCAGGTAGTATAGCCATCCATGAGGCATATCGCCTGTGCTGTAGATTTAACCCCTTCACCCAAAGAGACGTGTATATATACACAATGTGCGGTACTTTGGCTAATGTATCTCACAACGTATATTTATATATATATAAAATATAGAGAAAATAACTCATTGTGTAAACCATTTACAAATCTAAACAAGTCAGAAGACTTGCTTTAAACCTAGAAACTCTCTGACTACACTGTTTCCAATGCAGCAAAGGAATCTGGGTAAGATATACAAATGAGGTTCACAATGACTCACCTTTTTACTTTTAGCCTGCTTTGTAAAACAGACTTCCCTTTATGCCATAGCACTGCTGCATTACACAGCTTTTATGCTTAGCTAGGGTTAGTACAGTGACTCAGACCAATCCCAGGACAGCTGTTTCGTGGTTATTGCCACTCATCAGCTGGGAGTAGGTTGAGTCACTGCTTGGTAAAGTTCATTTCTGGGGGAAATGAACTCCCAGCTGATGAGTGGCAATAACCATGAAACAGCTGTCCTGGGATTGGTCTGAGTCACTGTACTAACCCTAGCTAAGCATAAAAGCTGTGTAATGCAGCAGTGCTATGGCATAAAGGGAAGTCTGTTTTACAAAGCAGGCTAAAAGTAAAAAGGTGAGTCATTGTGAACCTCATTTGCATATCTTACCCAGATTCCTTTGCTGCATTGGAAACAGTGTAGTCAGAGAGTTTCTAAGTTTAAAGCAAGTCTTTTGACTTGTTTAGATTTGTAAATGGTTTACACAATGAGTTATTTTCTCTATATTTTGTATTTAGTGGAGGATTTTAAACTCACTTTTCGCCTCCCCAAAATTTTAATTGTTGTTATATATATATGTCTGAGCTTCAGGAAATCCCAGCAGTCTCAGCTGTTAAGTTACAGCCAAGAGCTGTAGTTCCTGGCATCTGCCTGCATATGGAGCTGGAGCACAATAGGCGCTCCGGTTCCATATGAGGACAGATGCCAGATTGTTACAGATGCCAAAAGTGTTTTATAGGTACTGACAGACAGCTGCCAGTAAATAAGATAGCGGACACTAGTTTGAGGGAGGAGGGTTAGAGAGCTGTTTGGGAGAGATCAGGTAGGTTAGAGGGTAAGGGGGGATCCTACACTGCAGAAAATATTAAAACATATAAAAAATGTTTAATTAAAACAAAAATTGCCTTAAATCTTCATACTGGCAAACTTTCTGCCAGTACTTAAGATGGTGGTGACCAGTGAGGGTAAGGGAGGAAAGAGAGCTGTTTGGGAGGGATCAGGGGGTAGGAAGTGTCAGATGGGAGGGTAATTTCTACACTAAAGCTAAAATTAACCTTTCAAACTATCTGATTAACCCTTTCACTGTCAGGAATAATAAAACTGTGGTGTACATCTGCAATAAGCGGCCTTCTAATTACCAAAAAGCAGCTGCAAAGCCATATATGTATGCTATTTTTAAACAAAGGGGATCCCAGAGAAGATTTTACAATCAATTGTGCCATGATTGCACAAGCGGTATGTAAAAAATTTCAGTGAGAAACCCAAAGTTTGTGAAAAAATGAACAAATTTTTTATTTGATCACATTTGGCGGTGAAATCGTGGCATGAAATATACCAAAATTGGCCAAGATCAATACTTTGGGTTGTCTACTTAAAAAAAAAAAATATATATATATATATATATATATATATATATATATATATATATATATATATATATATATATATAGTATTTTGGGCAAGTTAATTTCTGAAAGTAGTGAAGAGGTTAAAGGAGGATGTACTCCCATGTGCCTCTGCTGCAGTGGTTATTGTCATGCAAAAAATATGCTAAAAGCAAACAACAATAAAAAAGGTTGTTAGATGTGATCTAAAATACATATTTATATTGTGTTTGTATGTTTTTTGTTTGTATGTTTGTTGTTTTTTAATGTACCTTTAAATCCTGAACTGTTCTAGTAACCCAATTTATCTAGTGGAAATTATTCATATTTTGCAATGCAATTTCTTGTACTTTGGTTGATCCAATAAAGATCATGCTAAGGGTTGTATTATATTATGGCTGCTGAATAACTGGTTGAAGATGACATCTGCTGTTATGACTAATTGTAAACTTCAAACAATTCACCCTTTATGTACCAGAGTGATTCAAGCAGTTAAAAAACTGCACTAATATCTTAATTCATCAGTACATATTTTTGTGTTTGTTTAATTTGTAGGTATTCAGAAAATATTGTGTTCATATCTTATAGAAATCATTGCAATCAGCACGAGATACATGTTTCAAAAACTACACCTGTCATTTTAAATGAGAACAATTCTGTTGATATGGTATACATGTAGTGCTAGATCTTTAAAAGGGTTTAGGTTGCTTTTTGACTTGATGATGATTTGTAATCTGAGTTGTTTTCATTCTTCTTTTCAGAAAGTACTGATATGTTTATTCTTACTATATACGGCATTCACTTTTTTGAGAGGCAACAACCATATGTGTTCCTAAAACCAGCAAAGGGGTTAAACACACAGTAAAAGGCAGTTCTAGACTGGCACTGCATTACTGGTCTGGAGCTGAACTTGATTGATTAGCAAATCAGGAGCAGTATATGTGTATAATCAGGCCACTTCCAGCTCAGAATTATCAGTTTATTGTTTATCTGGAGCTGACATCAACTATGTGTTTAATCCCTTTGTGGGGATCAAGCACATAGGTATATGCAAGCAACATTGCAATAAGAAAATGGTCTAGTGCTTTAGAGTATTTTTTTATTGCATATTTATGTCCCTCTAAAGTATAAACCATCTGTCACTTTAAAACATTATGCCCCATAGTGTGCCCCATAGTGTATTAAAAGAACATGAAATCCATTTTTTTCTTTCCATAACTTAGATAGAAGATACAATTTTAAAAAGGTTTACAGTTTACTTCTAATATTAAATTTGCTTAGTTCTCGTTGTATTGTTTGTTGAAGAGCATATCTAGATAGGATGCACATGTCTGGAAACTATCTGTCTCCAGGGGTGGACCGAGACCAAACCGTACCTTTGGGCAAAAATTACGGAAGAGCCCCTCTCACACTATGACTCTCACTTATCCCACCCTCTGCCTTGCCCCCACCAGGGCCCCCAAACTCCAGGGACAGGGCCCCCAACATCAAGGGCCAGGGACCCCACACTCCAGGGCCCAGCAGCCACAGACCCTCTCACCAGGGTTCCCACCCTCCCGGGACCCAAGAGCAACAGATCTTCTATCCAAGTACAGGGCAGCCATTCCGCCCAGGCTTAGCTACTGCTGTCAGTGCTGCACTAGCTCCCAATCATCCGCTGTCCACGCCAGCTCGCAACCACTAGTGCAGCTGTCAGCGCTACAGCTATTCTTTAAACTGGGGAAGGGCTGTCACTGCTGCCCTAGCTTATTTTACTGGCTGTAATAATAGTGATAGCATGAGCAGCATACCAGGAGCCCCCCTGAGGGCTCTATTGGCAACACCACTGGTGTGCCCCCTTACGTGCCTGGCTCTCTGTCCAGGTCCTACTGCCCGACTGCTCAGCCCACCCCTTTCTGTTTCTGTTTATCTGAAATGAAAAGTGAACAGTTAATTTACTTAATAAAGGGTGAATGTGCTGTAGTAAAGGGAAATTTCATTTCATTTAACAACATATTCAACTATTTCTGAAAACAATGAACCAGACAAAACATCTAAAAATCATTGTCTTTCATACAGCATCTGCCTTAATTCCGAGTGAACCATTTAATTCACTTTAAATCTACTCTTCAAGACAAGACCAGCACATATTGTTAGTTATATGTATAGTCTTTATGAAAGTGAGATATTATAACATAATAGACGGAAATGTATATCCATTCAAGCCTTTTTATTTGTACAAAGATGCCTTTGTACACAAAACTTCATAATAGTAACAATCCAACAGATGTAAAAATGCCATTTTTATGATATGATGTAATAAATCAGTCACTTAAAAAGGCTTACAAACGACTTTCCTATAAATATTAACTTAATCTATTAACAATGCCAAATCAGCAGACAACAGAGATGTGTCTGAATATAAGCACAGCATAAATATCTCACTAATCTGGTTCAGATCATATTATGATTAGCTGCCTTTTCTAAGTGGAATTGTCAATTATGCCATTTTAAAGAGACACACCTTTTAGTGAGCTTAGCACACACCTATTTATAAATAACTACATTTCAATAAAGATAAAACATTTTGGGGTTTAGAGTGCTATATAGCTTTAGCTACATAGTTTAAAAATCAGTAGATATTACCAAGATATGGACAGTAGGCTCCATTTATGAAGCTCGGATGCAGCCTGAAGCTGATAGTTAAAGGGACAGTCAAGTCAAAATTAAACTTTCATGATTCAGATAGGACATGTAATTTTAAACAACTTTCCAATTTATGTTTATCATCAAATTTGCTTTGTTCTCTTGGTATTATTTATTGAAAGCTAAACATAGGCAGGCTCATATGCTAATTTCTAAGCCCTTGAAGGCTGCCTCTTATCACTAGTGCATGTGTGGCACATGGAAAACATTGTACTCACTTGCGTGGAGTTATCACTGATTGGCTAAAATTCAAGTCTGTCAAAATAACTGAAATAAGAGGGCAGTCTGCAGAGACTTAGATACAAGGTAATCAGAGCGGTAACATGTGTATTGGTTTTGTTTGTTGGTTATACAAAACTAGGGAATGTTTAATAAACTGATTATTAATCTTTTTTAAACAATAACAATTTTGGTGTAGACTGCCCCTTTAAGTAGAAGTGGTCTTAAGGCCTCATTTTCTTAACCTCTCAGATATAAATCAGCCATGACCGATTTGATCAGGTGATTGACAGCCTGTGCTCTTGTATGATTGGTTTCACAAGAGCAGAAGGTGGCGTTGCAAGACCAGACAGGTAACTTTTACTGTCTGGACTATAATAAAGCCAAATATGTTAAAGGGACAGTAAAGTCAAAATTAAACTTTAGTGGGCTGGATACAGCATACATTTAAAAAAAAAAAAAAACTTTCTAATTTACTTCTATAATTAATTTTGCTTTGTCTTCTCAGTATGAGCAGGAGAGGCAGCAGCAGATTTACTGGACTAGGTAGGCACAAACCCTAAAAATACACCTCCAAGGCAGGTCCTTTGACACAGCTACCAACAGTTTGCTATGATTTTTTTACTTTAACTGATGATGACCACCACAATGCAAGTGTGTTTAGCCATCTGGTATCAGTGTCTGCAACAATGTTTATAGCAATGTTATACATAGTTTCAAACACTGCTGCCATAGACTGCCAAAGACACGTGCACACTCCCGAGCTCCTCTCAGTCTACCCACCTTTACTCATCAGCAAAAGATACAGAGAGAACAAAGCAAATTTGATAATAGAAGAAAATTTGAATGTTGTTTATAATTGTATGCTCTATCTGAATCATGAAAGTTTAATTTTGACTTTACAGTTGCTACATATAATAATCTTATTGAAGACACCAGTATCTGCTTTTGTTACAAAATAATAATTTCAATTTTAGTAAATCCTGATTAAATTATTCAATTTGTTTAACATATCTTATTTTTAAGGTAATATACCCCCTTATAAAAGTACAGTTTCAATTTAAAAAGTAAAAAAGAAGTATTATACATTGCTTTTAAAAGAAGAAAGCGAATAGGACTAGACAAATGCATTCATGCTAACTCATAAGGACTTTTGAAAGATATCATGGAGAAAGAGGTGGTTGCTGACATTTCTTAAATTCACTTTAAGCTCATTAACAAATTTTGGGCAAGACACTCTAGTCTGAAACTTCATTCTTCAGTTGGACAATGCCGTATTTTTCTATTTTTATCTATGAACCAAATCCTTTATTACACAAAAACTATGTATTGTATGAGTTCAGAACATCAATATGTTCCAATAAGGATTGTGATGCAGAAACAAGAATCACACAGCTCAAACTGCAATCATTAGGCTGATTGATACTACAATTGATAGTTATTCACTAAAAAAATACATAAAGGGCAGGCCTTTTGGGAACACATTAAGGGGAAACCAATTTTATAGTACAGTGTCCTTTTAAGTTTGTTGTATAAAAAGGCCCGTTATACTTTAAACCAGGTACAATCAGGTGATATTATACTGTTCTCTGTTATCATTAGGTAATTGGAAAATTAGATAACATGAAAATTACAGCTGATTACAAATTCCTACAAATTAAGATAGATATATTGAGTTTAAGATGCTATCTAGATAGAGAAACAGCAAAATAAATGTATTGCTTTGGACTGGAGACTGCTGCCGACAGTTTGTACTGCAATAAACAACACAATATCTTATTATCTATATAATGTTCTTTAATGAGTATAGATAGCTTCTGTAGCATAAAAGGGGAATGATGTTTATCTCACAGGTTAGTATGCACGCACACACCGTATCTACAGTATACATATATTCAAAGGTAAATGCTGTTTATGCTAAAGTTTAAAGAGACATATTAAATAAAATAACTAATCTATTCAATTGCAACAGGTTATTATTTATTTATTTATTGTTACTATGTACTAAGGGGTTAAACATAGCAAATTTGATGATACAAGTAAGTTCCGGAATAAATCTAATTTTATACCGCAACTGACCAATAATGCACATATTGAAATTTTTCGCAGTTAGTTAGTGAGGAACTTAAACGTATCCCTAAAAATAATAAACTTGCTAAAAATAATTTATATCCTAATGAGATGAGAGCTCTAACTACCCTTAAAAACGATAAATCTCTTGTCATCAGACAAGCTGATAAGGGCGGTGGGATCGTACTACAAAATCTGGATGATTATATATTAGAGGCCAAAAAGATACTATTAGATGTATCCTATGATACTCGCCTAAAATCCGATCCCACCGCGCAATTTAAGATTGTACTTAAAGACCTAATTGATGATGCCTTTAAGGAAGGTATAATCCTTAAAAAAAAATTAATAATTTCTAGTCCCAAGTGAACCTAATGTGGCATTCTATTATCACATACCTAAGCTTCATAAAAATCCTATATGCCCTCCTGGTCGACCGATTATAGCTGGCATTGGTAGTCTTACAGATAATATATCCTCTTATGTCGATCATTTCTTGCAAAAATACATTTTCGGACTAGAATCTTACATTTGTGATTCATCAGATTTACTAACTAAACTTGAACATCTGTCTATTACATCTGATCTTCTTTGGATCACTTGCAATGTACAAGCTTTATATTCCAACATTCCGTATAATCTGGGTCTTCTAGCAATTGCACACTATCTTGAACAGGATCCTTATCTACCCACCAAACAATGTGATTTTTTTGTTGTCTCTCATCTCTTTTATTTTGAGACACAATTATTTTTTGTTTCAGGATGAATTCTACCTGCAAACAAAGGGAATCACTACCAGGTTTGCCCCTAGCTATGCAAATCTATTTATGGGGTCATTTGAAGAAAAATATATATATATGACCCAGCTTATGGGGTGAACCTGGTACTCTACGGCCATTATATTGATGATTTGATTTTTGTTTGGAAGGGAGACAGTCACTCAGACAACCTTTTTGTTGAGCATTTGATCCACAATGATAGGGGTTTAATTTTCACAAGTACTATAGATTCTAGGACCATAACTTTCCTTGATCTTAATCTTGCTTTTAAAGATGGAAGAGTTATTAGAACGACACACTTTAAATCGGTAGATTGTAATAGTTACCTTGATTTTACTAGCAGTCATCATCTTCCTTGGAAATTAAACGTCCCATATGGTCAATTCAGACGTATATGTAATAAAATACGTAAATACAAAGCCTGATTCTATTTTAGAGCAAATCTGATGACAGGGACAATTATTTTATACATTCTAAAAATAATAATAAAAAAGAAAAAATTGAACCCAATGAGTTAGATAAATGTCCTATTTTTATCACCCAGTATAATAGTAATCATTAATTAATAAAAAATATTATCACAAAGCATTGGGGTATCCTTACTAAAGACCATATTTTAGGTAATATAATACGTACCAAACCAAACATTGTCTACAAAAGAGCTCCCAACCTCAAGACCATTTTAGCTCCCAGTAAGATCGTTAGGAATAAAAGGAATCTGACCTGTGCAAAATCTAAACCTTTTCTGCCTACCTTTGGGAGTTTTAGATGTAGTGTTAGGAGATGTAAATTATGCGATCACATTACACATAATCAAAAAACGTTTAAGTCAAATGTCACGGGTTATAATTATTCCATTATAGGTCGCATATCTTGTGCTTCTCAATATGTTGTGTATCTTCTATCTTGTATTTGTGGGATACAATATATTGGTCGCACCTGTAGAAGACTTAGCATTAGATGGTCTGAACACCAACGTAATATGAGGAATAACCATAAAAACCACAGTGTACCCAGACATTGCAATCTCAGGTTGAGACAGAGGGAGACCTACTGGATCCATGTGTTAAAGAGTATGCATCCGGCAGGTCTCAATCTTAATATCGACCTGGCAGTCTTTCAATAATTGATTGTGATTGGCACTCTTGGATCCATGTGGGTCTCTCATTGACTCCTTAATATCAACTATTTTACCTATTGCTGACCACTTGATATTTTCTACCACACTTAGCCCAATTCATATATTCACCATAATATATATATGAATATTCTGTCACCTTAAATATCTATATGTGATTACTAATACTATTTTCTTATGCCATTTATCGATGATATGCAGTAGCCCCCCTCATTATCAATGGCCACTTCTTATATGTATAGATCTTTCACTGCGTCTATGCAATGTGATCCTTCCCATCATTGGGTGGTCTCTTATACTTAATAGCTGAACACTCCTTGTAAGTATATAGTAGTGGATAAGTTATGTTTTCCTTCACTGGATAGAGACGATGTATATTTATTTATTATTTTTTATTTTGTTTTAGTATTTGGGTCACTTACCACTAGACAGTTTTACATCCTTCCTATCTAGTCGGATCGCTATAGTATGTAATGATGTCACAGCTTTATATTATATGCCATAGGTTTCTGTTTGGCGAGTTGTACCCCTTTTACTCTATATATTTCAACAAGATAGGTTATATATAATTAGTATATAGTTCATAAAGGATGTGATCGGTATATTTAATTCATTATTTCCTATTTTTAACTGTATATTATATCATACACGATATGTGTTTTTTATTGTATGACTGACATTGAATTAATTTATGAATATTATATTACTACAATTCTAGTCTGTTTTTATTATGTATCTACTGTTTTAGAGTTTATTTTAACCATTATCAGAGAATATTTTAACTATATGTATACTGCTGCCTTATCAGGGCACTGCCGAACCACATACTGACTATTGCAATCTTTATCCTATAAAAGTATAGCCGATTACCTTAGCGTAGGAAGGTGTGGTCCGTTATTGGCCTTTGATTGGTCAGCTTTTTTCTATGTATAGAGCAAGTAGTTGTTTGTTTCCATACAGCCTGATGAAACGGCATATGTGTTGCTGAGAAACGCGTTGCTGTGCTAGTGTTGTATACAATAAAGTTTACATACTTTGCTGTGCTAGTGTTGCATACAATAAAGTTTACACACTTTTATACTCTACTTGCTCGGATCTTTATTTCCATATTTACTGGATGATAGCTATCTGGTCATTTGAATTCCAATATTCACTGTGACGTCTTCCATCATCGCCTGGGTGTTTGCCTCTGTGATTGGTTTGACCCGCTATGCTACCTGACGCATGAAACTCCGGCATCCTGTATGAGTCTTACAGGCTACTCTGTTGGTCCTGTACCAGTCTGTCCGGCACTCCGGTTGTGCCGCTACACTTGTGAGTAGCCACCCTGAAGGGTTTTTCTGATACACTGTGTTTTGTATTGACTAGTTTTGTCAATATTACCCTATGTGGCGCCTCTTTCTGTTCCCCGACTAGGAACTTTCTGATTACCACCCTCTCTATCAATAGTGTGGCCTGCCTTTCCAGTTATCTATTTCAGCTTGCACCAGCGCACCTCCTTAGGACTCTACACTAATCTGTTTAAAGGGACAGTCTACAATAGATTTTTTATTGCTTTAAAAGATACATAATCCCTTTATTACCCATTCCCCAGTTTTGCATAACCAACACAGTTAACTGAAATAAGGGGGCAGTCTGCAAAGGCTTAGATACAAGGTAATTACAGAGGTAAAACGTGTATTATTATAACTGTGTTGGTTATGCAAAACTGGGGAATGGGTAATTAAGCGATTATCTATCTTTTAAAACAACAAAAATTCTGGTGTTCACTGTCCTTTTTAAGAGGCTGTCAATAGAGCCTTTGAAACAGGCAGACATTTAGAGGTTTAAATGTTATAAAGAATATTAATATATCAATGGTGGTTGTGCAAAGCTAGGGAATGGGTAGGAAAGGCATTATCTATCTTTTCAAACAATAACAATTTTAATGTAGAATGTCCCTTAAACATTGCATGCTTTACCTAAATCATGAAATAAAAAATGTGAGTTTCATGTCCCTGTAAAGATGAGGTCTGGGGTCCAGGTTGTGAGATTGTAGGAAGCAACCCAGCAATGTCATATTTGTCGAGGATGGTGAAGTCCTGTGTGTGTCATAATGTCAGATAGCGCACATCATTTCTTTTGTTCAGGAAATACATTTGTATAATGGTCCACACTAACGTTTATGTCAGAAAACGCTCCAGTGTTTAGCCTATGAAGAGCAAAAATTCTGCTCAATTAGTGGAGTTCATGCTTAAAGGGACACTTTATACTAAATACATTTCATGCACCTCCATCCAGTTATGGATGCTGCCATTATGGAACTTAGGTTACAATGCAGGTTTCTGAAGGAGAGTTGCTGCACATCTGTAAACAACTCAATGCCTGTCAATGCGCAATAGCAAGCAAAATCAGTTACTAGCTAGTTTTTTTGAAGCACTAAACGCAAAAGCGTTAACCGATGACTTGTAATACAATCACAAAGAATGTTCTTTTACGGCTTCCCATTTAAAGCATAGAGTTAAACATTTTGCTTCAGTTAAAATGCAATTTAGCCAACAACATTAACCCTTTACTGCCGGGGGTTAAAGTGTCAACATTGTCTACATTGGAACAACTGTTCCGATGTAAACAATTTGAAATCTTGCGATAGTGCAAGTGATCATGAGATTTAAATGATGGGATCGTGTCAGGGGGGCATCCCTATGATACTAGGCACGCCCTCCAGACCTGATCCCATCAGGGAAGCGCCAGTGGCTTCAGGAAAGCCACACGGTTAGGACGTTGTATTCCGTCCATCGGCATTAAAGCCGAGAAAAATTTGGAAGGAAAACAACGCTGTAACAGCGTTAAAAGGTTAAATATCTGATTGTGTGTTATTGTTTCCACAAGGCTGAGCGAAAAATAACACGTAATATGATATCAGTTGCACTCGACCTGAGAAAAATATGCATATGTATTTTTAAATATATATTAATAGTTTAAATATTTAAAAAATTGTCCTAAAGCAACAGGAGCTGACATTATTTTAACCTATGTTTCCTTTCCTGCTGAGGACAGTTTTAAACAGTTGCTATAATGTGCAACCAACGACTGAAATATAGCAATGTCTGCACTTCCACTTTTTATATAAATTGGTAAACTGAATTTTTTAGAATTAAATTACAAAAATAAATCATGAAAGTATATTATATTTTTTATTTATATTATTAAACATTTTAGGATCTTTTCCAGATAAGCCCCGCCAAAAAGTTAAGCCCCGCCACCCAAAAAATGGGTTCATTTAGACTTCTTACTCATTGAAACCTATAAAATTGTATGTCTGGTTGCTTGAAATTCTGAGTGGTTCCTAAAACAGAATTTAATTTGCAAATGCCTAGATTGGTTTATTTTTAAAGCGTACATAGTTTCTATACTTATTAGCTGTCCGGAAAAGATCCAGCATATTGCAGCTGTCCAAAAAAAAATAAAATTATATTTTCTACTTCAACTTAGAATATAACATATATATCATAACACATTATGTAATACTTGTAAACACATTGGAAAGAGAACATCTGTATATCAATTTCATATGTCACTTACAATAAGCAAAACGTTTGTGTTCAAATTCAAACTTTACTCCTTATGCCATAAATTACAAACCCTGTTCGCAACTTCGCAGATACGGGGCAAACTTGTCAGGAACACTTGCACATTTGAGCGTCTGACTGGTAGATATCAACCCCTTACTGTCAGTGGAAATATTAACCATCCGACTACCAGAGATGTTACAGAATGAATTGCTGTCTCCTAAACCACACAATGACTTTGGGATTAATAACATATACAACGCACTTGTCTGTGCAGACCACGAAAAGATAAAAAAAAAATCATTCATATTTCGTGTTGCAAAACATCAGGAAACCCACAGTCCTGGCTTCTGACAGAGCAAATTTGTGCGTTAAGAGGGAACAGGAAGTAAGAAGGCACCAGTGGCGGGGCTTAACTTTTCGCGCGTGCATGTTTTGCATTAGTGGCGGGGCTTATCTGGAAAAGATCCAATAATTTTATAAAATATGAGGAAAAAATTGAAAACCCACACTTTTTCTAACTTTGACCCCCAAAATCTGTTACACATCTACAACTACCAAAAAAACACCAATGCTAAATAGTTTCTAAATTTCATCCTGAGTTTAGAAATACTCAATGTTTACATGTTCTTTGCTTTTTTGCAAGTTATAGGGCAATAAATACAAGTAACACTTTGCTATTACAAAGAAAGCAGGCACGGATCCCAAAGATAAATGCAAATTAATTTAATAAAGTCAGAAGACATCCATAGAAGTAAAATAGAGTGGAGGAACTAGGTCTTACGCGTTTCGGCTGTGCCTTACTCATAGACCTTAGTCCTCCACTCACACATGTGCATATTTATAGGCTTTAATTAGAGTGTCTTCTCCCCCATACACAGTGTCAAAGCTAACAACCCACTTAAAGGGACATATAGCCTATAAATTATCTGATACCAATACAGCATAACAAGCCATCATAATGGATAAGTATGTTATAGATATAAAGTCACATAATAAACAAAAAATATATCTGAAAGATAAGTATAAAGGCAATAATATGCATACAATATCAGTAAAACTGTAGCAATTACAAGCTCATTGGTAAATAGTCACATAATCATCAAATTATCACAAATGCAGGCAATGCAAAAAGAGGAAGCATAAACATTATTATTAAAGACCCTGTAACAAACTCAGTATAAAGCCTTATTGCCAAAAAGTTTATTATATCTCCATCAATGTTAAAGCCCTGTGGTACTCTAGTGTGTAAAGTAAAAAGCTTCTTGCTTCCTAAGTAAGGCCACCTCTAGGAGGACGTTTGACTTGTTCCAGTATACACCATTTGAAAGAGCATGTATCACAGAGATGATAAAGAATAAAATGTGATGCAAGTGCTGAACAGTGAATTGAGTTGTCAATATCATTAAGATGTTCTCTAATTCTTTCACGTGCTTGTCGTGTAGTGCACCCTACATATTGTTGATGACATTCCTGGCACCATACTAGATATATAATAAATGTTGATCTACAGTTAGTAAATGTGTCCATTTGATATACCCTCTGTGTCACTGTAGACTGGAAGGTACGGCTCACAGCAGTGTGTTCACACGCCTTACAAGTACGCCCCCCACATTTATAGTGGCCCTTACAGGTAATCCAACTAGATACATTTGAAGGACTGAATTTTTAATCCTTGATCCTACTAGGGGCAAGGATATTCCCCAGAGATTTATTTTTCCTACTGTCAAATACACAACCACTTTTAGCTACATCATGTAGTACTTTATCTCCCAGTAAAACGGAGAATCGTTTTTTTACAATGTCACAAATTTGTTGAAATTGAGAAGAATATGTGGTAATAAACATAGGTTTAGTTGTCTGTTTTTTAGATTTAGAACAATCCTCAAGGAGACTCATCCTATCCATCTGGATAACCTGATTAAATGCTTTATCAATAATGTAGTCAGGATAACCACGTTGTACTAAACGTTGTTTAAGGTCTTCACTCTCCTTAAGAAAGGTAGAGTCCTCTGTACAATTGCATCTAATGCGCATAAACTGGCCTTTAGCTATGCCAAATCTGCAATGCTTGGGGTGTGAGCTTTTAGCATGTAGGAGAGAATTGGCTGCAATTGGTTTTCTATATAATGATGCAATAATAGTCCCATTTTCACTACATCACCACTAAGCAAAAAGTCCAGATATGGCATATCCTTTTTCTCAAACAAAAAGGTGAATTTCAGGCCAAAGTTATTAGAGTTGAGATAATCAACAAATGTAATAGCTTCTTGTTCAGTGCCGGTCCAAATAAAGATCAAATCATCAATAAAACATTTGTACATAACTATATGGTGCAAAAAGGGATTTTCCTCTGCAAAGATGTGGGACAGCTCCCACCACCCCATAAAGAGGTTGGCATAGGAGGGTTGGCATAGGAGGGGGCAAACTTTGCCCCCATCGCAGTCCCACATCTTTGCAGCGCTGGAAGCGATCGTGATCACTTCCAAACACTTTCAGGGTATTGCAGTGATGTCTAAATATTGAGGCATCATGGCAATACCCTTTTTTACCCACCAATGCAGAGAGGACCACTCTATGACCCTCTCTGCATCGGCCATTGATGGTGCCGACTGTTGGTGGGTGGGAGCAGCAGCAGGAAGGCAGGTGGGCGGCCCATCTGTGGTGTATTTCCTTTTCCTGTCAGCTCTGAGTGCTCGCAGTGGGGCAGGAGCGTGCAGGGGGGGCACAGGATTAAATTCAATGGAAATTCAATTGGGTGCATGAGAAGGACGGAGTGGGAGGGGGGAATCCATAGTTGAGCAAGGGATCAGGGAGGGGTGGGGTTTTGAGGGGGGGCAGCTGCACTACAGAAAATTGGGGATTTTATTTATTTATTTTTAAAAAAGGCATATTTTTTTAACAAACTGGATACTGGCAGACAGCTGCCAGTACCCAATATGGCGGCAACTAGGTAGAGGGGGGAGGGTTAGAGAGCTGTTGGGGGGGTGGAATCAGGGAGGTTGGGGACTAAGGGGGATCCAAAGCATTTTATTTTAGTACTGGCAGACTTTCTGCCAGTACTTAAGATGGCGGTAACAATTGTGAGGTGGGGGAGGATAGAGAGCTGTTTGAAGGGGTCAGGGAGGGATCAGGGGGTGGGATGTGTCAGATGGGAGGCTGATCTCTACACTACAGCTAAAATTAACCCCCACAAGCTACATCATTAACCCCTTAACTGCTGGGAATAATACAAGTGTGGTGCGCAGCAGCATTTAGCGGCCTTCTAATTACCAAAAAGCAATGCCAAAGCCATATATGTCTGCTATTTCAGAGAAGCATTTACAACCATTTGTGCCATAATTGCACAAGCTGTTTGTAAATAATTTCAGTGAGAAACCTAAAATTGTGAAAAAGTAAACAATTTTTTTTATTTGATCGCACTTGGCAGTGAAATGGTGGCATGATATATACCAAAATGGGCCTAGATCAATACTTTGGGTTGTCTACTACACTACACTAAATCTAAAATTAACCCTACAAACTCCCTACAAGCCCCCTTATTAACTCATTCACGCTGTTTGTAAATATTTTCAGTGAGAAACCTAAAATTGCGAAATTTGGCGGTGAAATGGTGGAATTGAAATATACCAAAATGGGCCTATATCAATACTTTGGGTTGTCTACTAAAAAAAATATATATATAAATGTGAAGGGTTATTCAGGGATTCCTGACAGATATCAGTGTTCCAATGTAACTATCGTTAATTTTGGGCAAAAAATGGTTTGGAAATAGCAAAGTGCTACTTGTACTTATTGCCCTATAACTTGCAAAAAAGCAAAGAACATGTTAACATTGGGTATTTCTAAACTCAGGACAAAATTTAGAAACTATTTAGCATGGTTGTTTTTTGGTGGCTGTATACGTGTAACAGATTTTGGGGGTCAAAGAAAGAAAAAGTATTTTTTTTCATCATATTTTATATTTTTTTCATAGTAAATTATATGATATCATGAAAATAATGGTATCTTTAGAAAGTCCATTTAATGGCGAGAAAAATGGTATATAATATGTGTGGTTACAGTAAATGAGTAAGAGGAAAATTACAGCTAAACACAAACACCGCAGAAATGTAAAAATAGCCTTGGTCCCAAATGGTCAGAAAATGGAAAAGTGCTCTGGACACTAAGGGGTTAATTAATCTCTGCTGGGAACTGCACCTGTTCATTATTCTTTTCATATACTTTGAGTAAACATAGGAATCTACAGGGTTCTCGAGTTTGAGACTCTATAAAGCCAGCAAGTGTCAAGGATATCTGTTTGGGAAGAAGATTACCAATTGCAGCATAACTTTCAGCAAAATAAGACAAAAGAGAATGAACTGCAATGTCTCATTACTTATACATTCAGTAAACACTTTTAAGCTAGCCTTTAATATTGAACAAGTCATGCAGCTATGGATATTTATGGCGGTAACACCCACTAACACAACTGGGGAAAGTATTGGTGAAGCAATGCTCAATTATCTCACCCTTACTATGTTGCCATTCAGCAACATCATGAACCTCTGTGAACCTTTCCCCATTCCAAGCAAATCAAAGCTAGAATTTTGTTTGTCAATTGTAAAAAACATTCACCTAGATTACAAGTTTTGTGCTAAACAGGGTGCGAAAATAACACCTAAATTTTTTCGTTATTACGCTCTCCATAGCGCTGCCCTTACGAGTTACTGAAAAGCCTCCTTGTGTTGTGCATTATGGTGCGTTAAGCTCCATGCCGCAAAAAAGCCAAGGGCTGATTTGACGTGCTTGTGCACCCCATAGGCATCTTAACCCCTAAACCTAACACCCCCCTAACTTTAAATTAAAATTACAATATAACTATATTTAAATTAAAAAAAAATACCTGTGAAATAAAAAAAAGTTTAAACTATAAATTAACCTAACAAATAAAATTTAAAAAACTACCAATTAAAAAATATAAATTACAAATTTAAAAAAAACAACACTACGAAAAAAAATAAATCTAAAATTACAAAAAAATAATAAACACTAAATTGTGAAAAATAAAGAAACTCTAAGCTTACAAAAATAATAAATGCAATTATCAAAAATAAAAACAATTACATCTAATCTAATAGCCCTATAAAAATAAAAAAGCCCCCCAAAATAAAAACACCCCTTAACCTACAATAAACTACCAATAGCCCTAAAAAGGGCCTTTTGTAGGGCATTGCCCTAAGTTAAATAGCTCTTTTACCTTAAATAAAATACTAAGTCCCACCTAAAAGTAAGCGCCCCCCCACTCAACCAACCCCGATTTGAACAGCCAATAGAATTTCAGTAGCTCTCATCCTATTGACTGTTTTGAACAGCCAATTGGATTTTAGAAGCTTTTATCCTATTGGCTGATTTGAACTTGAAGAATCAAATCAGCCAATAGGAATGCAAGATACTCCATTTTGAAACGGCTACCTTGCATTCAACTTCAGTGTACGGCTGTGACTGTATGAAGAGGACGCTCCACGCAGGATGTCTTCGCCATCCAGGATAGCTCTGCTCCGCAGAAGATAGAAGACGTCCCCGAGATGGATAAAGGTGTCGCCGCCTGGATGAAGACTTCTCGCTGCCTGGATGAAGATGGATTTCTTTTTTTAGATTAGGGCTTTGGGCACTTGTAAAAGAGCTGAATGCCCTTTAAGAACTGAATGCCCTTTTAAGGGCAATGCCCATACAAATGCCCCTTTAGGGGCAATGGGTAGTTTAGTTTTGTTTAGAGTTAGGTTTTTTATTTTAGGAGGTTGGTTGGGTGGGGGGTTTACTTTTAGAGGGGACTTAGTAATTTTTTTAAGGTAAAAGAGTTGTTTAACTTAGAGCAATGCCATACAAAGCCCTTTTAAGGGCTATTGGTAGTTTATTGTAGGTTAGGGGGTGTTTTTATTTGGGGGGGGCTTTTTATTTTTATAGGGCTATTAGATTAGGTGTAATTGTTTTTATTTTTGATAATTTCGTTTATTATTTTTTGTAAGTTTAGAGTTTTTTATTTTTCGTAATTTAGTGTTTATTATTTTTTGTAATTTTAGATTTTTTTAAATTTTTTCGTAGTGTTAGGTTTTTTTAAATTTGTAATTTATATTTTTTAATTGGTATTTTTTTTAAATTTTATTAGAATAGTTATGTTAGGTTCATTTATAGTTTAAACTTAGTTTTTTTTATTTCACAGGTAAGTTTTTATTTATTTTAAGATAGTTATATTTTAATTTAAAGTTAGGGGGTGTTAGGTTTAGGGGTTAATAGTTTAATTTATTGTTTTGCGATGGGGGGGGCGGCGGTTTAGCTTTTAATAGGTTTAGTAGTTACGATGTGGGTGGCTGGAGGTTTAGGGATTAATACTTTATTATAGTGTTGGCGATGTGGGGGGGGCGGCAGGTTTAGGGGTTAATAGATTTATGTAGGTGTCAGCGATGTCGGGGGCGGCAGATTAGGGGTTAATAACTTTTATTAGTGTCTGCGATGTCGGGGAGTGGTGGAATAGGGGTTAATAATTATATTTAATGTCGGCGATGTCAGGGACAAATAATATTGTAACCTTTGTGAGATTCAGTATGTACAGTTGGTCTCATCACTAAGGAGGTGAAATCTAGAATAAGGGAGCACCTGTGTAATTTCAAACAGGGTGAACTGTCAACACCTCTTGTTCAGCAATTAAAGGCCAAGCATAATAAGGAGACAAGTGCTCTTACGTGGTCTATAATAGAGGTGGTAAAGACTGATATGAAAGGTGGGGACAGGAGGTCTTCTGGATTCACAAATTGAATACCAGAGTCCCGTGTGGCCTTAATTCAGAATTTGATCTGATATATTTTTGGTGCTAGTCTTTATTCCCCTAATTACATATGAATAGGTAAAGGGTCTATTTATGTATCTGTGAGCATTGAGCATATCAATTTTAATAATTGTGAATGAAAGTGACACATCCAAACTAAGGACAGTTGATACCTATGTAAGTGTTTGGCATAACTGGTACATATGTTTTCAGTATAACTTAAAGCCTAGCTTTAGAATTTTTTCACAAATATAGTAATGTAGTACCGAAATTTAATCCCTTTACGAAAATGTTTAATATTTAATATGTAGTTATTTCTGGACGTAAGACACTGCTCTTTAAATTATGTGAGTTAATATTGCCATTACTAATTATTTCTATATGTTAATAAGCAAGTATATTTAACTTACAGGTGTGTTGGGGAGGTATTAGTCATGTGATTTGTTTTTAGTCAATTATATGGCAGTCTTATGTTTAAAAGGTATGAACCACAGGTGTAACCCATGCTACGATTAAGACAGAATGCCGAAACGCATCAGCAGGTAACGGAGCTACCCACTAACACATGTTCTTCCTTACTGTTTGCTGTTTCATTGTGAACATTGATTTTTACTACAATAAAATAAGTTTATCAATCAGCGGTGCTCCTGTTGCTCTTTGTCATTCTATTATCCGAGGATTTCCAAGTAGAGCATGGATCATACACAGTGGAGGGATACGTCTATCCCACTGAGCCTAGACTCATGATTGGAGCAGTTGGTCGATGGACACGCCCCCTGGTAGCAGGTCATCAAACTTGGTGTTCGTGGAGGAAAGTTTGCTGAAAGAGGAGCAATATTAGTGAGCATTATTAGTCCTCTACACACTAAGTTATATAGTAGATGCTGCAGAACTTTTCTCTTTTCTTCTCCAGCACATAGTTTAAAGGGACATGAAACCCAATTTTTTTTGTATATGACTCAGATAGAGCATACAATTTTAAACAATTTTCCAATTTACTTCTATCATCAATTTTGCTTCATTCTCTTGCTATCCTTTATTGAAGGAGAAGTAGTGCACTACTGGGAGCTAGCTGAGCACATCAGTAAGCCAATAACAACAGGCAGGCATTTATGTTCAGCCACCAATCAGCAGCTTTCTCCCAGCTACTGAGCCTAAATAGTTATGCTTTAAACAAAGGATACCAGAAGAATGAAGCAAGTTAAATAATAGAAGTAAATTGGGAAGTTGTTTAAAATAGTATGCTTTATCTGAATAAAGAAAGAAAAATGTATATATTTATATCCTGTGCACTTTTGCACATGCTCAGTAGGAGCCTGAGCATCAGAAAGTGTGCATATAAAAGAATAAGCATGGCTTTATAATGGAAGTATATTGTAAAGTTTTTTTTTTTTTTTTTTTTTTTAAATTGCATGCTTTATCTGAATGATGAAACTTTAGTAGCCCTTTAATACGTTTTAAAATTTATTATAAATTTAGTTTTGTGTGAATTTCTTTTAAATTCTTCACACATACGCTTTACAAAAACTACACACACTATACAACTCCACATGCCACACACACTAAAGAAATCTCTGCAAACACCATACAAACATTACATATACACTACACAAATGCTTCACTAGTACAAACAGTGCACTCATATACCAGAAAACTCTACACACACTACACAAATGCTACACACACATGCCATGCAAACACTTATACACACATCACACAAACACTAAACACACCATACAGAAACACTACACGCAAGCATCATAAGCGCGAAACACAAGTATCATAAGCGCTACACAAACACACTCTACAAACTCTACACACATACACATATACTTTTTTATAATAAAAACCTAGGAGATTTCTAATAGTATAGCTTTACATATTGATTATTTGTTAAATGAAGAGCCGGTGCTTAAATCTGTGGTCATTTGGATAATGCAATTAGGTCAAGAGTCTAGAGTTAAGTTTAAATATCAATAACCTTATCAAACTGTGGTGGTTTAAGGGAATTAGTGGTCATGCAATTGGAATTCTAGGAGAAACAATGAGATTTCCAACCAAGTTGAACCAACAAAGACCTCTGCTGTTTAAATGGTAAATAAAACCTGTAGCATTTTCTGAACTAGTACTTTATTCATAAGACTTGAATTTAAGGGACATTCCGGTCAAAATTTAAATGCACATAGATGAATTACATCTTTGAATAGAAACATATTTGCAATATACATGTATTGGCAAAAAGGCTTCTTATTAAAGTTATCACTGTATTAATGTTACAAATTTTCTCTGCACGTGCATGTGAAGCATAAATAGATATTCTGGGGCATAATTATCAAAGCATCAATACGTTCGCCAGACATCGCTGACACGGATCTGAATACGATACCCTTATTTATAAAATAAAACATCAAAAACATGCGTGTCAAGTACGGTACAATGAGCATCTGAATGTTGTTAACTAACAGTCATCGATGTTGTGGTTATTCATGTTTTTCCCAACTTTATTTATACCATTTCATTACTGTCCATGAACAAGCACATTTCTCTAAAGCTAATCTTTTATTTTTCATCTGTTAATGTCCAAGAAATAGCTACATTTATACCTCAACAAACAATGTCTCTTAGAAAGGTATTTTTATTTTTGTTATACAAAAAAAATCTATTATTTGATACTTTCACATAAATTAATGTGTGTTTGTATTTCTAGAAGTCATGATATGCTTTTTTCTCATGTTTTTTTTTTTATAAATGATTATTAATGCTGGAATTTGTACATATATATTTGCACATACTTGTATACATATATATATATATATATATATATATATATATATATATATATATATATATATATATATATATATATATATATATATGTGTGTGTGTGTGTGTGCATTATGTCAGAAATCTTTTGCAAACATATTTACATATCCTTAAATTCCTTTTTTTGTTCTAAACAATGTTGTCTTTCATATCTCTGTGTTTCTTTATACCACTATATGTACAGTATATATTGTAAATGTATTATTATTCTGAGCAGGAATAATTGTGAATATAACATGTCATCAGAATATCATATGTATTAATTTGCAAACAATTTAGATTTTAAGAGCTGGGACAGTTTTCTCTCTGTACCTGTGTAACCCCTCCTGATTGCAATCTAGTTTTAAAAACCACACCTTCACAGGTGTTATACAATGGGCTGGCATATAATAAGACATTTCTTACTGAAAAAGAAATTCAAGAGAAAGAAGAAATACACTGAAAATAGCATGACAGTAAAGAGGTGATTTTCATATCTGCTGTATCTGAATCATGACAGTTTAATGTTAGTTGGGCTATCCATTTGAGCTATAAGCTTAAGATTATATTGAATCAAACATCAATTTGAATTTTAAAATCATTGTCTAAAATATTACACTGTGTGTCCTAATGTCAGCATCAATGTTTATATTTAATTCTAATTTCACATATGCATACTTTCAAAGTATAATACACAATGTAACTAATGGCACTTCAGAAGTTCTGATGAGTGATCAATGGCACAAGTATCGAGCAATTTGATTTGTTAGTGATAGTTTAAAATATATATTTGAATCAGATTGGCTGATGTCATAAATCATGTGATTATGCATATTCCAATCAAAAGTGGTTGAAAAATTCACTAGTGTGTGGGTTGTTTCAGAGTTTGCGTTATAATTGGTACGAAAAGAGTAGCGTCAAATTTGGTGCGAAGTGGAGAGTGTGACTTGTATTATATGGCTTAAACATGGTGCACATAGATTTTTCACAAAAAATAAAAAGGAAGTTAGCTATATTATGTTGTGCATTTATTTCATTTTTATCTCTATATCTATTAGTGCGACAAGTTTGGGGCAAAACTTTTCAACAAATTTGTAGAAATAATATTGTCCCATTGCTTTGTAATGAGAGACAAATTTGTAGCATAATCCATAAGTAGTAATGTATTTTTCATTTTTATCCCTATATCTACTAGTGCACCAAATGTGGAGCAATAATATTGTTTGATTTAGAAAGGGTATATCATTTTAATAGAGTTTCTAATTTACTTTTATTATGTAATAGACTTCATTATCTTGCACCATCGAACATAAGCTTTCTGTGTTTTCAGTCTCCCATTGAGTTCTATGGCATCCGCAACCTCAAGGATGGCAGATTGAAAACTAGGTGCGCTGCGTCGGAATACACGGAAGCGTACCTGTTAAATGTTTGATAAATTGGGAAAAGGGTCAAATAGAGTCTAATCTGAATTCAAAATATTTGTAATAGCGCAAGCATCGATCTGCGTCAGATTGAGATCGCGGGATTGTATATTACGTCACAAATTTCAACATTTGCCGATCTTGATGCTTTGATAACTATGGCAGATCAATTTCGCGACAAATACAACGCAGAATACAAGCGTATTTTCAGTTGACGCTTTGATAAATAGGCCCCTCTGAGTGCACTAGCATTTGAAATACTGCTGCTGCTCAGAGCACCAGTAGGGCTTGTATCATGTCAGCAATTAACAAATTGAGTCATTACCAGATGATACAAACACCTTAGGCTCTCTGTAATACATTTTTTTTTACATTCTGCATTAAAAAGTAAAACTGTGCATGCTTTAGAAGAACTATACATTTTAATAATCAGGTTAAATAATATTTCAGAATTGTAGATACTCATGATGGTCAGAGTAAAGTTAATAGATATGTACAATATTAAAGGGGAATTTAAGTGATGCTTACAGTTTAAGGGGGCATTCTAATGAAAAAAAAAAAACAACAATTAGAGCATTATAGTTTAATGCCACCGTCATTGCCAATGTGTGCTTCTTTTCATCTAATAACAATATCTGAAAGTTGGCCAATATTGTCCGTGTGTTTTCCAGTGACCACAATCACAAAATGCCTTATTTTGTGGATTTAGCGATCACAGGTTGAGGGGCCTTTATATTGACTGATGTAAGTGTTGCTAATAGGCAACATGTGTGCATTTAACCTGTTGTGCTTCCGATAAAAAATTAGAATGTCTGATGGTGATAGCTTTTGTAAAGGGTTAAATATTTAGGGCTGGATTACAAGTGGAGCACTAATTTATTGCACACCTGTAAATGGGCAAATTGGCCCATTAACAGGCGCATGATAAATAACCAGCCATTACAAGTAGCTGGTTAATGCTAAAGCAAGCTTGCGGTAGCAATTAGCACTCCAAAAGTTAACCAGAGATCAGACCTCTGGTTAATTTTTAAAATATCCCCCAATTGCCCACCAAATAAAGTGTGAGGTCCCTTTTTGTTAAAAAAAAATGGTAGCATCTTTTTTATTTATTTATTTTTTAAACTGCACTAAGTGTACAGTTGTGGTGTGTTAGAAAAAAATCTGCACTGAAAAGTGCCTTTACATAGCGGTCTATGGGGACTGTATGTTCCCTGTAAATATATATGCTTATATACATATATATTTATTTAAGTGTTAATATGTGTATATACACATTATTATTATTATCAGTTATTTGTAGAGTACCAACAGATTCCACAGCACTATAAACAAAGGAAGAGTACAACAAAACAATTATAGGGATCAAATGGGTAGAGGGCCCTGCCAAGAGTTGCACTGTTGTAGTCAGCTCTTATGAAGGTGATCTGCTAACAGCTGGGCTCATAGGCTTACATGCTAAGGGGGTTCAGGGGATAGCGATGGAGGAGAGAAACTGGTATAAAGAAAGGTTAGTGTAGGTTGTGTGCATCCCTGAACAATAGAGTCTTTAGGGAGCGCTTGAAACTTTCAAAACTAAGGGAGAGTCTTGTGGAGCGAGGCAGAGAGTTCCACAAGATGGGAGCCAGTCTGGAAAAGTCCTGTAAATGGGAGTGTGATGAGGTAGCAAGAGAGGAGAAGAGTAGGAGGTCATGAGCAGAACAAAGGGGACAGGAGGGAGAGTATCTGGAGACAAGGTCTGAGATATAGGGGGGAGCAGTGCAGTTGAGGGCTTTCTATGTCAGAGTGAGAATTTTGTTTTTAATCCTAGAGGCAAGAGGAAGCCAGTGAAGGGATTGGCAGAGAGGTGCAGCAGATGAAGAGTGACGTGTAAGGAAGATGAGCCTGGCAGAGGCATTCATTATGGATTGTAAAGGAGATAGGTGGCAGCTGGGGAGACCAGAGAGGACAGAGTTGCAGTAGTCGAGGCGGGAAAGGATGAGAGAGTGGATTAAAATCTTAGTTGTGTCTTGTGTAAGGAAATGCATAATTTTAGAGATGTTTTTAAGGTGGAAGTGACAGGTTTTAGCCAAGGACTGAATGTGAGGAGTGAAAGAAAGATCTGCGTCAAATGTGACCCCGAGACACTGGGCATGTGGGGTAGGGGTAATGATGGAGTTGTCGACAGATATAGAGAGATTGGGGGTGGAGATTTTGGAAGAAGGGGGAAAATAAGGAGCTCCGTTTTGGAGAGATATAGCTTGCGGTAGTGAGAGGACATCCAGGAAGAGATGTGAGCAAGACAGTTAGTGACACGGGTTAGCAAGGAAGGAGATAGGTCTGGTGCAGAGAAGTAGATTTGGGTGTCGTCGGCATACAAATTATATTGGAAACCGTGGGAATTTATTAGGGAACCTAATGGTGACGTGTAGATTGAGAAGAGTAGGGGACAGAGGACAGAGTCTTGCGTGGTGATGGGGCAGAGGAGGCCCCAGAGAAGGCTACACTAAAGGTACAGTTTGACAGGTAGGAAGAGAACCACGAGAGGGCTGTGTCACAGATGCCGAAGGATTGGAGGGTTTGGAGCAAAAGAGGGTGGTCAACAGTATCAAAGGCTGCGGACAGATCAAGGAGGATAAGCAGAGAGAAGTGGCCTTTTGATTTTGCTGTAAGTAGGTCGTTGGTAACCTTAACGACTGCTGTCTCTGTAGAGTGATGGGGATGAAATACAGATTGCAGTGGGTCAAGGAGGGAGTTTAATGTAAGGAAATAGACATGCATATACTAGTTTTTCGAGAAACTTTGAGGCAAGAGGGAGGAGGGAAATAGGGCGGTAGTTGGATGGGGCGGTTGGACCAAGGGAAGGTTTTTTAAGGACAGGTGTGACCAGTGCATGTTTCAGAGATGAGGGAAATATACCGGTGCTGAGGGAGAGGTTGAACATGTGTGTGAGTATAGGGGTAAGGGTAGAAGAGAGGGAAGAGAGTAGCTGTGAGGGGATAGCATCAAGGGGACAGGTAGTGAGGTGAGAGCGCAGTATAAGTGCCGAAACCTCTTCCTCAGTAACAGGGGAGAAAGAGCTAAGTTTATGGCTTTGTGGGTTGTGGTTGGTTGCGAGCGTTTGAGGGGGTGAGAGAATAGAATTATGTTGAGAGCTGATTTCGTTTCTGATGGAGTCAATTTTGTTATTGAAGTGGCTGACAAAGTCTTGAGCTGACAGAGAAGTTGTATTAGGAGGTGGGGGTGGGCGGAGAAGAGTATTGAAAGTGGAGGACAGATATTTTGGGTTTGAAGAAAGATTAGAGATAAGAGTAGATAAGTAATGTTGCTTATAGAGATTGAGGGCAGAATAGTAGGAGTTCAAGATGAATTCGTAATGAAGAAAATCAGCTGAACTCCGAGATTTTTTCCAGGGCCTCTCAGCGGTACGGGAGCCAAGTAATATAGAAATTGAGCTGGGGAGCCAGGGGGTCGGTATATGACTGCAACACGTATAGAAAGGGGAGAGAATAAGCGAATCATGTGGGTTTTCGAATGAGGAAAATGTGAGAGAAGAGATGGGTTGTATGTGTTGAAAGGTGCAATGAAAGGAAAGTAAAATACAAATATTAACATATAAATATATATGCATATATTCATATGTTAATATCTGTATATACACATATTAACACATAAATATATATGTATATTAATATACATATATACATACACATTAGCACTTTGCTGCCCAGTGCTGCAGGACTTACCCCCTTCGCTGCGCCATGTCTGACGGCATGAGAATGAGGTTCCCACTGGAGCCTATGGAATTGCTCTATTGTGAGCGCAAAGCTTCTCTGCAATGCGAACAGGAGGACGCGTTCGCATTGTACCTAACTTGTAATACCAGCAAACATTTGCGTGCGCTGGTATTACTGAGTGGAGAGTGCTCACATAAGCGCAATTTTGTACTCCACTTGTAATCTGGCCCTTACTTAGAAAGGACACTAATGCAAAAATTATATGCTCTATAAAATAAGAGCTTTTATTTTGTAAGAGTCCTGGAGCCTAAGAAAGATATTATGTAATTACTGAAAATGAGTCAGAGGGTGAAGGGTTGAAAGACAGCACGCTACCCCTCAAAGTGTTTAGAACTTCAAGTAAGCTCAAAAATCCAAAATAAGACAAAAAATTTAATAGTAAGTAACTGTTTTCTAATAGTCAGTACCCTCAACCATCCTTTTCTTACTGAAGCATTGTGGGGTTGACTACAATCCTGTAGAAAAGCCTATCAAATTACTTATCAACAAAAATCACCATTGACTTTAATGGTGAATTTTGTAGAAATTGTGATTGACCCCTATTTTGGATGGTAGAGATTGCCCTGTCTTTTGATGCCATGCATGATGAAAATTGATGAACATTTTCAAATGTAATACTGTGATGTTATTTAGATTCTATGGTCAGGTAGTTGGGTAGATGATTCCACAATCTATAGGTTTATTTGGGGTATTCCTTCTCAGTTGGCTCATTCAGGATTCTTGGTTTTGATGAACCAGTGGATCCACTTTTCTTTTAGGAGAAACACTGGATGTTTCTTTATCATCTGTTTAACCTTAGGGTGCAGCTACAATGACATTATAAAGTACTTAATAAACTAACCCTGGGGGAATATTCTCCCAGTATCTGGGTGTTGTTTAGTTTCTTTCAGATTTGGTTATTGCAGATTATGATGAAATCTATCACGTCAACCTGGGCCGTGTAGCTACAAGATTTATGGTTCTTCTTTGTGCCTGAAATTCTCAAACAACTTGTACTACAAGAAAATAATAGTTTTCCTATCTGTGTTAATCTGCTCAAATAATACATTTTTTTTTAAGCATAGTTTTGTTCTAGATTGAATTGGTTTAATTGTTTTACCATTACAAACCAAAACACAAATAAACTTTATATTTTTAAAAATTTTTTTGACATATCTGATATATCATTGTATAAACCTCTCAAAAGTCTAGAAATACAAGAAACAATAATATCTATGCAAGGCATACCTGTGCATCTCAGGGAATACATTAGGGCAGATTTAACATGCTGCAAATGCAGTAGTTTCCACGTAAGCCGTTAATCTTAAAACCGCTGCTCCTTAATTTATCCGCAACCTCTGAGATGGTGGACAGCATTCATCCCGATCAGATATGATCGGGATGATTGACACCCCCTGCTAGCGGCCGATTCGCTGCAAATCTACAGGGGGTGGCATTGCACAAGCACTTCACTGGAAATGCTTGTGCAATGTTAAATGTCGACAGCATATGCTGTCTGCATTCAGCGATGTTGGGCGGACATGATCCACTACAGCCGATCTTGTCTGCCCACATCTTAATAAATCGGCCCCATAATCTGATCTTTGTAATCTCTAGAAACAATTTGGATTCGGTAGCTGCAAGTAACAGAGTAATGTTATTGTGGTTCTCATAATTAAGACATACTCATATCCGTTTACATTATGTTAACAAAGGAAACTAAAATAGAGGAGTTTCTGTATAGATTAAAAAAAATGTAAAGGTGGATAACAATATTGAAACCAATGAGAGTGTAGAAAGTATTCGGGTACCTGTAAAGACTGTAGGAGATTGTGTGTTTAGAAAAAGGTTTATATACAAGTGTCAAGTATAGGGGAAGGATGACTCTTTTTTATAGAAGATGTAACTAAAAGGACCATGAAAGGTAAAGGTTATAGTTATTGGAGACTCCAAAATGCATTGATATTGAGTGACATTTAACTCTACTTAGATAAGGTGTTAATGTTAGAATAAATAACCACAAACAGTGTTAAACTACCAGATGCATCTGGGAGTGATCTTAGGGTCCAGTTAAACATCACTATAGTTTAGTACATAGCACTGTGCAGCTGCACCAAAACAAAAACGCTCAGCATTTTAGAAAAGCTCATTTTACATTGATGGGAAAATACCTTTTAATTAATTAAAAGCTTATGAAATGTTTAAAAGGACATTAAAGTTACTCTCAATCAAGTAAAAACTCCAGTGAAAATGATGTAGAATCTGTTATAAATTGAATAAATAGTAACTTACTTCATCAAAAATGGACGTCCGGCGATGCCACAGCAAAGGAACAAAATAATATTCCAATATAGATAAAAAATTATTTATTAGCTCGACATAATTTTCACTGGAGTTTTTTCTTGCTCTTAGTTTGTTAAACCACTATTGTTACAAGACATCTGTGGATCACTGCTACTGGACCTTGTGTGACATACTCCAGACAAGCGGATATCATGCAACTTATGGAGTGAGTATATTGCACTCTTATTAATTGGCTTTTACATACACACCAAGCCCTTCTCTCTTTGTCAGCAGAAGGATTATTATACATCCAGCCTGAGTTTAACACTAAAGATCTGCGCCATCTACCACTGAAAATCTGCTGTTAATATCTATCTTTCTTTTAAAGTCATCCTAAGTGAGGTGGGAGAGAGGACAGCAGTAATAGTGTAATGGTAATTAGTTTATGCCACATCTTATGCATTAGAAAAACCTATGCCTAGCTGTCAGGCAGTGTGGTGGCCAGGCCCAGCAGTGTCCTCTTCTGTTGCACAGACTCTGCACTCAGTGTTTGAGAGACAGTACCCTGTTCATAGAAGAAACCAAAGCAACAGCAGCAGCTGGGCTAGTCCAAGGGACTTTATGTGCATATGAGGCTGACAAAGGGGCTCGAGCGCCAGGGTTAGATCTGAGGTCTGATATGGGTAACAGAGTTAATGAAAAGCCAGGATGCTGATTTGCTGTAGGTATGAGGTAGACAGAAAGGCAGTAGGGCCAGAGGTCTGATATTTAAAGACAAAATTTCCTTAAAGGGACATGAAACCCAAACATTTTCATGATTCAAACAAGAATATAATTTTCTACAACTTTCCATTTTAGTTCTATTATGTAATTTGCTTAATTATCTTGTGTTTCATGTCCCTTTAATTTCTTCATATGTTTAATTATAAGCAATAAAATAAATATTAACTTTCTTAAAGTGTTATTCTTTACAAAACCTGAATTTAAAATTGTGGCTGGTACGCTGGGTCAGTGAAAGGTTTCTGACCCCTGACCTGCAATATCATATGAATGTGTCATTTACCTGCTTGAATAGGACTTTACTACAATGTGCAAAGTATTTACACTGCTTTAGGAAAGTAAATCCCTTAATAGCTGTAGTTGGCTACTGACAATTATCATCTCCCATCAAAGGTCTGTTCATTTAACAGGGTCTTTAATGAGTTTTGTTTTTTTGGATTAATACATTGGCATAACAGATTAGAATTTAGTAAACAAACAGTAATCAATCTGGTAATGGATCCGTTTAAGTCACATCTTTGCTTTAAGGAAAAACTTTAACGTGCAAATGCCCTCCACTAATTGTTTTTCTTTTAGATAGAAACTCAGCTGCAACCAATTTAGATGTTAATTGTTTTGCAACAGCAAACTGTATTATCTGACACTTCCTTTTTCACACTTTTTAACTACCCAACTGTGTGTGGAACTGTAGTAATGGTATTAATGAATGCTAATGTATTTGAGATACAAATGTATTTCATTCTTTTAGATGTGCCTTTATATCACTTAATTTATCTGCATTTAAAGGCAAAAAAATCCCACTTAAAATAACTTAAAGGGAGATAAAAACCTGTGAGAGATTGTAATATAAAATGTGGAACAGGAAGTAAGAAGGCACCAGTGGGGGGCTTAACCTTTTGGCGGGGCTTATCTGGAAAAGATCCAATTTTTTATAGTAAATTATAAGATATGATGAAAATAATGGTATCTTTAGAAAGTCCATTTAATGGCGAGAACAACGGTATATAATATGTGTGGGTACAGTAAAAGAGTAAGAAGAAAATTACAGCTAAACACAAACACCACAGAAATGTAAAAATAGCCTTGGTCCCAAACGCAGAGAAAATGGAAAAGTGCTGTGGTCATTAAGGGGTTAAAGGGACATAAATCCCAATTTTTGATTTCTTTCACGATTCAGATAGAACATACAATTTTAAACAACTTTCCAATGTACTTCTATTATCACATTTTCTTTGTCTTATTGTTATCCTTTGTTGTAAAGCAGGAAGATAATTTCATGAGTGTGCACGTGTCTGCAGTATTATATGGCAGAAATTGTGCAACAATGTTATAGATTAGCATGAGTACTAGATGGCAGCACTGTTTCCTGTCATGTAGAGCTCAAGAAATGCGCATGCTACTTATCCAGATATCTCTTCAACAAATAATAACATAAGAACAAAGAACATTTGTAAATAGAAGTAAATTGTATCCTCTATCTGAAAAATGAAAGAAAAAAATTGGGATTCATGTCCCTTTAAAGACATCAGACAAGAATTAAAGTATCCAACTAAAATGTTTATATTATGTTAAAGGGACAGTCTAGTCCAAAATGAACTTTGATGATTCAGCCAGGGCATGTCATTTTAAACAATTTTCCCAATTTACTTATATCACCAATTTTGCTTTGTTCACTTGGTATTCTTAGTTAAAAGCTAAATTTAGGAGGTTCATATGCTAATTTCTTAGACCTTGAAGGACACCTTTTTTCTAAATGCATTTTGACAGATTTCACCACTAGAGGGCATTAGTTCATGTGTGTCATATCGATAACACTGTGCACACGCACATGGAGTTACCTAGGAGCCAGCACTGAGGCTTAGATACAAGATAATCACAGAGGTAAAAAGTGTATTAATATAACTGTGTTGGTTATGCAGAACTAGGGAATGGGTAATAAAGGGGTTATCTATCTTTTAAAACAATAATTCTGGTGTAGACTGTCCCTTTAAGGGGGGCTGCCTTGGTGGACTGTATACCACTTTTCTACTGCATAATCTTCAATATTAACTGGGCTAAATTATTTAATAGGACCTTGCTGAGGAAACTACATAGTAAAGATTTGCAAAAATTAATCAGCTACGAATGGGGTGGTAATGGTAAAAAGGGCAACAGCATCCACCATGACAAGGTTTTTCTTCTTATATGTGACTTTGCTGGTAAAGGTTTAGTAATGTCCACTATTACCAGATTAAATACTTTATTGCCATAAAGAGTGATTGAATAAGTTTTAATACATAACATGCATCTTAGTTGCCTGTGAAACTCCTAGTAGATCAAGGTAAGTTTGGTACAAGTGGGTAAAGGATAGCCACATCAATACAATCAATTAGATCAACTTGGGTATTAAGCTCACTGACTTTAATAGGAAGATTTACTAAAGTTGTGGTTGTACACTGTGATGGTTCCTGACAGTGCTGCCTGTAAGCAAAAGTAGCAACAGATAGCTGATTTCATCACTCAACAGAATATAAGTAGGATGCTAACCTACTGAAGTTTAGGTCTGTAGGAAAACCAGGACAATAGGACGTATATCATCTGATTTTGCTGTTAGTTATAAATCAAGTTCTGATAATTCTGGTACTGACAGGAAAAAAAATGGGGCTGATGAGGATTAAGATAGTTCATGTCTTGGTTTGCCTTTTGACATTGACCAAGAATTAGTGATGCTGATGTTTGTTCCTGGCCTCTGAGCCCAGGGACTTTGTGTCATCATCCCATGTTAGCTGAAATATCAGACTGCTGGTGTTTAATTCGGACAGTTGGGCAAAATGTAGACTATTTGCTACCATAATAGGAGCCTGTCCTTCTACTTCAAGCCATGTTTACTTAAACCAACCCCTTAGAAGCTGAGGGGCACATATTACTCATAATGAAGCCATGAATGGACATTTCAAGTTGTTAAAGGATTAGGTGTAGTTCTTTGGTGTAGCTTCTATATAATTGCCATCCATGCTGCTTTGAGATTAATGAGGGAGTTCCAGAAGTCCATGGTGGAGCTGAGATAGTCCCTAGAAACAAGGACATTTGCCCTGACAGGGGGAAGTTGTGGGCCTGATTATCAAAAATCACACAATGACAAAACAAAAACCAGTTTAAACTTGGATGCAATAAGTGCCAATCACACTATAAAGCTACTGGTGACTGACCTAGCCATCTCCCAAAAGTAAAGATTCCTAACATAAAATATTGTTTAAAGGTATTTATTGAAACTTGTAGCATTGAATCATTTGAAGGCAAATAAAAGTTTTATTTATTCTAAGGTTCCAAAGAGGCAATATACTCAGTCAACCAGCTGATAAGGTTTCATTGTACTCAAAGCTTGCAGGAGCAGGAACATGTTTAAACTGAGATAGTGTTTCTTTCTCACTCCCACTGGAAGGCTGATTTCTGCTTCTGTCTCTTATTTACATAGCTTTCCTAAAGTCAATACTGCAGTACCAAACTTTTCAGAATAGTTGGCGGTGTTAACAGGCAAAATCAACTATTTTAAATGACAAAGTAAAGTTAAAGGCATTTGTAAACAATGTAATACCCTCCAGATGATAAATTGGTTCATTAGGAAAACATGAGTGAGTAGAACATTTTACAATACATTGTGTAATGTCCCTTTAAAGGGATACTAAACCCACATTTATTTCTTTCATGATTCAGATAGAGCATGCAATTTTAGTCAACTTTCTAATTTACTCCTATTATCAAATTTACTTCATTCTCTTGCTATCTTTATTTGAAAAAGAAGGCATCTAAGCTAAGGAGCCAGACAATTTTTAGTTCAGGACCCTGGACAGCACTTGTTTATTGGTGGGTGCATTTAGCCACCAATCATCAAGCACAACCCAGGTTGTGAATAAAAAATGGGCCGGCTTCTAAACTTACATTCTTGCTTTTCAAATAAAGATAGCAAGAGAATGAAGAAAATTTGATAATAGGAGTAAATAAGAAAGTTGCTTAAAATTGCCTGCACTATCTGAATCATGAAAGAAAAAGAAACAAATTGGGTTCAGTGTCCCTTTAACATATATTGATACAGAAATATGAGTTAAATCTAAATATGACTAGCAAATCATATGAAAATGAAAGCCATAGAATCTGAGAATTCAGTTACATTATTACAGAGTTTAATAAGAAATAGAGGTTTCAGACTAATGCACTGGTGAGATGAGAAAGGAGAAGATAACCACAGAGAAGAAGAAATAAATGAGTTCTTGTAATGTTTTAACCTTATCTTCAGCGGCAAGCCCAAAAAGCAGAGAACATAAATGTAGCTCAGCAGGTTATTTTTGCAGTAAGTAGAATTATACTAGATTTTTTTTTAATTATCTGAGAGTAGAACTAAACTAATATCAATAAAGTCTGTCTAAAAAATAAAAACAGATTTGTAAGAATGGCTACAATTTCAATACCCAATCATGTGCTGTGAGTATTCTTAATTCAAACAGTTTATTCATTGTTGTTTTTTTAAGTGAATTCCTAACCATGTAAGCTGCTTTTTGGGAAAATTATGCAATTCCCAATTTGTTTCAAATGTAACACTAGCACTATTGTTCCAGTTAGAAAATCTTCTTCTTCTTCATTAAAAACCTAAATCTTTATGAAAGGAGTCTTTGATTTTCATTTAAGATCTTTATTGGGTTTTATTTAGAAGTGAAATTATGTAGCAATTGTTCCTATTTATTGAAAACTTCAAAACAGAATATATTCCTTTTTGAATTTCTAAATGGATTTACATGAATGAAAAGACGCTTTTAAACACAATTAATAAAATATATCTGGAAAAATATCAAATACTTTTGGAAAGCTTCTTAAACTGCTTTTGGAGATAACTTGTTAAACATAAAGTTCTTAAAAACAGAGTATTGAGGAACGTCACATAATTCCAGACTGTATTTATTGTGCATCAATGCCCATAGACAAGTGAACTGAGCTGGCATATTATTTCAACTCTATGGGGCCCATTTATCAAATGTCTGCCGGACCTGATCCGACAGTGCGAATCAGGTCCGACAGACATCACTGAATGCGGAGAGCAATACGCTCTCCGTATTAAAGGGACAGTCTAGTATAAATTAAACTTTCTTTATTCAGATAGGACTTTTAATTTTAATCAACTTTCCAATTTACTTTTATCATCAAATTTCCTTTTTTCACTTGGTGTTCTTAGTTTAAACTAAACATAGGTAGGTTCATATGCTAATTTCTAAGCCTTTGAGGGCTGCCTCTTATCACATGCTTTTTAAATCTCTTTTTAACACAAAGAGACAGAAAGTACACGTGGGCCATATAGATAACACTGTGTTCAGGCACAGGGGGTTATTTAAGATCAAGCACAATACAATGCTAAATTTAGGACCATAGATAATAAACAGTCACAGTCATGTGATCAGGGGGCTGGAAGAAGGTTCCTAGATACAAGGTAATCACAGAGGTAAAAAGTGTAATAATATAACTGTGTTGGTTATGCAAAACTGGGGAATGGGTAATAAAGGGATTAGCTATCTTTTAAAACAATAACAATTCTATGGTAGACTGTCCCTTTAAGCATTGCACCAGCAGCTCACAAGAGCTGCTGGTGCAACGCCGCCCCCTGCAGACTTTCAGTCAATCGGCCGCCAGCAGGGGGTGTCAATCAACCCGATCATACTCGATCGGGTTGAATTCCGGCGATTCCTGTCTGCCTGCTCAGAGCAGGCGGACAGGGTTATGAAGCAGCGGTCTTTAGAAACACGGCCCTTCAAGCTCCATTCGGAGCTTGATAAATGGGCCCCTATAAGTCTTATTATACAGCAGACTTACATAAACATGATCTGGTGATATTCATATTACAATTTAGGGTCAGTTATATGGTAAGGCGGGCTCCTGTTTTTAATATTCTCTTCAATCAAGCCAGAACCAACACTACACCTTGATTCAAAAAAGCTTATTTAAAGGGACACTGAACCCAAATTTTTTCTTTTGTAATTCGGAAAGAGCATGCAATTTTAAGCAAATTTCTAATTTACTCCTATTATCATTTTTTCTTCGTTCTCTTGCTATCATTATTTGAAAAAGAAGGCATCTAAGCTTTTTTTTGTTTCAGTACTCTGGACAGCACTTTTTTTTATTGGTGGATGAATTTATCCACCAATGAGCAAGGACAACCCAGGTTGTTCACCAGAAATGGGACGGCATCTAAACTTACATTCTTGCATTTCAAATAAAGATACAAAGAGAATGAAGAAAATTTGATAATAGGAGTAAATTAGAAAGTGGCTTAAAATTTCATGCTGAATCTGAATCACGAAAGAAAAATTTTGGGTACAGTGTCCCTTTAAGAAGTGATCAAAAGTTCACAGCTGAAAAACTCAGCTACAGTATCAAGATATGGGACAAATGTTTTTTAACAACCACTAATTCATTATTTTATCAGTACTGTTTGATGATAACTTATATACAATGCCAGAAATACCAATTTTGCTCTCATATATTGTAATATTGTAATGTATGGTGCCTAAGATCTTTTATATACTATTTGGCTGACAATCTGAGTTGGTTTTCTTTTTTCTTTTGCTAATATGTTGTGTTTGTCTTTTTGTCCTTTGGCCTATTACTGTTAACAGCAAATACAAATCTAATATATTGATCACTCATAGCATGATATTCCTATTTGTAATCCCTTTTTCCATTAATTGCCTCACTCTTGCCCATGCATTTCTCACCTTTGCCACAAGTTAGTTTTTGAAATTACTGCCCAACAGGATGTTTCCCTTCAACTGTATGTGCTAATATTTCTGAAATGGCAACAACAGCCCAGCCACAAAGTGGTAAACCACACAAACTTACAGAGCATGACTGCCAAAAGCTGAACGGCTAGATTTAGAGTTCTGCGGCCAAAGGGGTGCGTTAGCTACGCGTGATTTCCCCCCCCGCACCTTTTAAATACCGCTGGTATTTAAAGTTCACAGAATGGCTGGGTTTTCAGTGCGTTAGGCTCCAAAAAGGGAGCATAGAGCATAATTTAACGCCACTGCAACTCTCGATACCAGCGGTGCTTACGGACGCGGCCAGCTTCAAAAACGTGCTCGTACACGATTCCCCCATAGAAAACAATGGGGCAGTTTGAGCTGAAAGAAAACCTAACACCTGCAAAAAAGCAGCGTTCAACTCCTAACGCAGCCCCATTGTTTTCTATGGGGAAACACTTCCTAAGTCTGCACCTAACACTCTAACATGTACCCCGAGTCTAAACACCTCTAACCTTACACTTATTAACCCCTAATCTGCCGCCCCCGCTATTGCAGACACCTTATTAACCCCTAATCTGCTGCTCCGTACACCGCCGCTACCTACATTATACCTATGTACCCCTAATCTGCTGCCCCTAACACCGCCGACCCCTATATTATATTTATTAACCCCTAATCTGCCCCCCACAACGTCGCCGCCAGCTACCTACAATAATTAACCCCTAATCTGCTGATCGGAGCTCACCGCTACTATAATAAATGTATTAACCCCTAAAGCTAAGTCTAACCCTAACACTAACACCCCCCTAAGTTAAATATAATTTTTATCTAACGAAATAAATTAACTCTTATTAAATAAATTATTCCTATTTAAAGCTAAATACTTACTTGTAAAATAAACCCTAATATAGCTACAATATAAATTATAATTATATTGTAGCTATTTTAGGATTAATATTTATTTTACAGGCAACTGTGTATTTATTTTAACCAGGTACAATAGCTATTAAATAGTTAATAACTATTTAATAGCTACCTAGTTAAAATAATTACAAAATTACCTGTAAAATAAATCCTAACCTAAGTTACAATTAAACCTAACACTACACTATCAATAAATAAATTAAATAAACTACCTACAATTACCTACAATTAAACCTAACACTACACATCAATAAATTAATTAAATAAAATACCTACAAATAACTACAATTAAATAAACTAACTAAAGTACAAAAAATAAAAAAAGCTGTTCCGATCAGCCAATAGAATGCGAGCTCAATCTGATTGGCTGATTGGATCAGCCAATCAGATTGAACTTGATTCTGATTGGCTGATTCCATCAGCCAATCAGAATTTTCCTACCTTAATTCCGATTGGCTGATAGAATCCTATCAGCCAATCGGAATTCGAGGGACGCCATCTTGGATGACGTCTCTTAAAGGAACCGTCATTCGTCGGAAAGTCGTCGGTGAAGATGGATGGATCCGCGCTGGAGGTCTTGAAGATCAGCCGGTCGTCATCGGATTGAAGAACATAAAAGATGCAGCTTGGAAGAAGATGTTTGCCGGTCCGGATGTCCTCTTCTGCCCGCTTGGATCAAGACTTCAGCCGGAGGATGGACGTCACTCTTCAGCCCCCGCTTGGGCTTGGATCAACACTTCCGAGGCTTGGATCAAGACTTCTGAGGACGGATCGGTGAACCTGGCATGGTGAAGATAAGGTAGGAAGATCTTCAGGGGCTTAGTGTTAGGTTTATTTAAGGGGGGTTTGGGTTAGATTAGGGGTATGTGGGTGGTGGGTTGTAATGTGGGGGGGGTATTGTATGTTTTTTTTTACAGGCAAAAGAGCTGAATTCTTTGGGGCATGCCCCGCAAATGGCCCTTTTCAGGGCTGGTAAGGTAAAAGAGCTTTGAACTTTTTTAATTTAGAATAGGGTAGGGCATTTTTTTATTTTGCGGGTCTTTGTTATTTTATTAGGGGGCTTAGAGGGGGCTTAGAGTAGGTGTAATTAGTTTAAAATTGTTGTAATATTTTTCTAATGTTTGGAAATATTTTTTATTTTTTGTAACTTAGTTCTTTTTTATTTTTTGTACTTTAGTTAGTTTATTTAATTGTAGTTATTTGTAGGTATTTTATTTAATTAATTTATTGATAGTGTAGTGTTAGGTTTAATTGTAGGTAATTGTAGGTAGTTTATTTAATTTATTTATTGATAGTGTAGTGTTAGGTTTAATTGTAACTTAGGTTAGGATTTATTTTACAGGTAATTTTGTAATTATTTTAACTATTTTAGCTATTAAATAGCTATTTATTTTACAGGTAAGTATTTAGCTTTAAATAGGAATAATTTATATAATAAGAGTTAATTTATTTCGTTAGATTTAAATTATATTTAACTTAGGGAGGTGTTAGTGTTAGACTTAGCTTTAGGGGTTAAAAAATGTATTAGAATAGCTGTGAGCTCCGGGCGGCAGATTAGGGGTTAATGTTTGAAGTTAGGTGTCGGCGATCTTAGGGAGGGCAGATTAGGGGTTAATACTATTTATTATAGGGTTATTGAGGCGGATTAGGGGTTAATAACTTTATTATAGTAGCGGTGCGGTCCGCTCGGCAGATTAGGGGTTAATAAGTGTAGGTAGGTAGCGGCGACGTTGGGGGGGGCAGATTAGGGGTTAATAAATATAATATAGGAGTCGGCGGTATTAGGGGCAGCAGATTAGGGGTACATAGGGATAACTTAGCTGGCGGCGGTGTACGGAGCGGCAGATTAGGGGTTAAAAAATTTAATAGAGTGGCGGCGATGTGGGGGGACCTCGGTTTAGGGTTACATAGGTAGTTTATGGGTGTTCGTGTACTTTAGAGCACAGTAGTTAAGAGCTTTATAAACTGGCGTTAGCCCAGAAAGCTCTTAACTACTGACTTTTTTCTGCGGCTGGAGTTTTGTCGTTAGATTTCTAACGCTCACTTCAGCCATGACTCTAAATACCGGCGTTAGAAAGATCCCATTGAAAGATAGGATACGCAAATGGCGTAGGGGGATCTGCGGTATGGAAAAGTCGCGGCTGGAAAGCGAGCGTTAGACCCTTTCCTGACTGACTCCAAATATCAGAGGGCGGTAAAAACCAGCGTTAGGCGCCTCTAACGCTGGTTTTGACGGCTACTGCCCAACTCTAAATCTAGCCGGAAGTGAATAGTGGGTAAAAACTGCTATCATCTGTTAAATCACCCAAACTGCCTTTGGAAGCAACATCAGCACAAGAACTGTGTGTCAGATTTTTCATTAAATGGGTTAAATGACCATGCAACTGTGCACATCAAAATGTGCAATGCCAAGTGTTGGCTGGACAGGTGTAAAGCACGCTGTGTTATCTGGAGTGATGAATAATGTTTAAATAACTGCCAGTCTGATGGAAAAATCTGGGGTGGATAATGCCAGGAGAATTCTACCTACTGTAAGTTTAGTGGAAAAAGGATAATAGTCTACTATGAGGCTATTTTTCAGGGTTTGTGTAAGCCCCTTAGTTCCAGTAAAGGGTCATCTTAATGCTACAGTATACAAAGACATTTTAGACAGTAGGGTGCTACCAACTTGTGGCAACAGTTTGGGTTCTTTACTGTTCCAGCATGACTGTGCCCCTGTGCACAAAGGGAGGTCCATGAAGACATGGTTTGCAGAGAAACTGTAATGACATGCACAGAGCCCTGACCTCAACCCCATTTCACACTTTTGAAATGAATTGAAATTTCGATTGCAAGCCAGAGCTTCTCTTTTAACATCAGTGCCGTACCTTGCAAATGCTCTTTTGGCTGAATGGGCACAAACTCCCTCAGACACACTAAAATCAGAAGAGTTGTGGCTGTAAACACAAAGGGGGGGGGGGGAGTAACTTTATATTAATGCCATTTAGGTGTGATGGTCAGGTGACCACATACTTTTGGCCATATAATGTATGCATGTGAACCACACAATGAAGGGTAATTCCTGGGTTGGCAATTATGCTGTGCTGCATATATTACCTTACCCTTGGTGGGATCCAGTTCTCTAATGTCTGTGGAACAACTGAATCTACTCTCTCTAAAGATCAGGGCAATTTAATGGTTGCCATTAGGACACACAGAAAGTTGTTAATTTCATTTTTTTAAATTCACTTAAAGGGACAGTCTACACCAGAATTGTTATTGTTTTAAAAGATAGATAATCCATTTATTACCCATTCCCCAGTTTTGCATAACCAACAAAGTTATATTAATATACTTTTAACCTCTGTGATTATCTTGTATCTAAGCCTCTGCAAACTGCCCCTTTATTTCCGTTCTTTTGACAGACTTGCAGTTTAGCCAATCAGTGCCTGCTCCCAGATAACTTCACGTGCACAGTGTTATCTATATGAAACACATGAACTAACACCCTCTAGTGGTGAAAAACGGTTAAAATGGATTCTGAAAAGAGGTGGCCTTCAAGGTCTAAGAAATTAGCATATGAACCTTCTAAGTTAAGCTTTCAACTAAGAATACCAAGAGAACAAAGCAAAATTTGTGATAAAAGTAAATTGGAAAATTGTTTAAAATTACATGTCCTATCTGAATAATGAAAGCTTATTTTGGCCTAGACTGTCCCTTTAAAGGGACACTGAACCCGAATTTTTTCTTTCGTGATTCAGAGCATGCAATTTTAAGCAACTTTCTAATTTACTCCTATTATCAATTTTTCTTTGTTCTCTTGCAATCTTTATTTGAAAAAGAAAATCTAGAACCTTGGACAGCACTTGTTTAATAGTGGATGAATTTATCCACCAATCAGCAAGAACAACCCAGGTTGTTCACCAAAATGGGCCGGCATCTAAACTTACATTCTTGCTTTACAAATAAAGATACCAAGAGAATGAAGCACATTTGCTAATAGTAGTAAATTAGAAAGTTACTTTAAATTGCATGCTCTATCTGAATCACAAAAGAAAAAAAAATTAGGTTCAGTGTCTCTTTAAGGCTGGTGGTGTAGTAGGTCCCCCACAAACTAAAAAGTGTTCTGTAGAGAATGAAAGTACATATACGTATTAAGTGTACAAGTATCATACAAAATGTTTTTTAAAACCCTCAAAATTCTATACGTCCTAATCTTTTTAATTTATCTTTCTTTTAATTTGTCTTGTTCTTTTTTTTACCTGGATCCTTCTCTTCTTTAGGATCTTTCTCAACCTGATCTTTCCTGTTAGAGAAGGGTCCACCTTCAGGAATTCCATTTCTTTCCAGGGCTTCCTCCTGGGAATGTTTACTTTGTGCCACACGAACAAATTTATGATTTTTTTGTTTTTGTTTTAACTGCTTAAAAAATTTAAATAAAAAGTTAAAACATCAATAAATGTACCATATAAACATTAAAAGTGTAAAAAATAAATGGTTATATAGAACAAATAAAATTATAGCTGATAACATATTAAATTTGCACCATATTTCCTTTTTTTATAACCTCTTGTTGCTTAAAATATACTTTTCCTATAATTTCTGCAGTTTCTCCTTATAGTTCTAATTGTAATCATATATATCTTTTAATATAATCTCTTCATATACCTCTATATAATTTCTATGTATAATTCTACCTCTGAATAAGAAACTCATATTTTCCCTCTTTTGTTGTTCAATATATACTAATCCTACTAGCTCTTGCTATATACACCAACTTATTCGCTGTATACACTCCAAACATTTTTTATATGGACCTCTGTATGTAATTTCTTTTCTTTTCTCTATAACTAGGCTTACCAGAAGTCCCACTTTTGCTGGTATTGTCCCTGTTTAGAGGCGCTGTCCCAGTGTCCCACCCGGTTGTTCATTCTGTCCCAGTAGGGTTGCCACCTCCCGGGTTTCAAATCAGTTGTTCGGGTTTCAGACCACCTGAAACCCGGACACATTTTTCAAAATGACTGGACTGTAACTCTCCATCATAGTTTGATGCTGGTACTTTGTTACATACAGCCCTGCTTAGCTTAATGTTCGTGTCCTTCAAAGTTTACATTTAGTAATACAGTGAGCAGCATAGGGTTTTTTAATTTTGTAGTACTACTTGGTTTATTTATCTAAGAATTTAACACCCCCCGACTCCTGATGACATCACCGGTGATACACGTTTAGGGGAATCATATGGGTATGTTCAGAAAGTGCAGACAGGCAGGATTTTTGGCATGGATCTTGCTTTACTTCATGCAGAATAGCATTTTGGCTGTAATATTCCTGCATTATGGTATAGCGTAGCCTCTTAAACAGCTTTAGCAGGTATGTGTTTCTTTTTCACTTATTTCATTCAATGTTGTATTTATGCCTTATCAGTATCCAGTTCTGTTCCTTAATTAGACACATAAAACATATTACACTGCAGATATTAAATTGTGTGATGTGTATTCTTTTCACTATTGTATGAAATTGGTAATTATGCCTGATGTTTGGCATTATTTAGAATCTGAGATTTAGATGAATGATTTATTTGCTCATGTTATGTATGGGTTGCCATGACAACGTAAATGGTGCCTTTTTCACTAGGGGGTGGTGTTATGGCCTATTTAAACTGTGTGATTCACTTGTTTGACTGAGGAAGGGTACAGTATCCATGAAACATTACGCACATAAAAGCTACTACTTTAAAAGGACCAGTAATCGCCACGCCCCCTTGACCACGCCCCTGACCACACCCCCACTGGCTCCGCAGCAGGTGGTCCCAGTTTAACCTCTAAAAATTATGGTAAGCCTATCTATAACCCCTTTGTATTATACTCCCTATTACTCAATATAAGAGCTCTACAATTAACTGTATTACTAAGTACCTCAAGGTGTTGCATCATATAAATGCTATAACTTCAGATACCCCAATATTTTTTTCTGACTCTGACCTCGTTTAACAAATAAGGCCTAGAGAACAAGTGTAGCATAAAAATATTAGTACTATGGTGCACTACCATTGCTAGAGAGCAATCCATTTGGATGGAGCACAGCCGGGATAAAGATGGAGCACCGCCAATTTTGTGGTTAGTTTTATTGGGTTTTTTGTGGGGGTTTTTTTAAGATGAGGGATTTTTTTAATTTTATTTGGGCAGAAAAAGAGCTGAATGCCCATCCAAATGCCCTTTTCTGGGAAATGGGTAGATTTTTTTTTTTAGTTAGGTTTTTTTTTATTTTGGAGGCAAGGGGTTTTAATGATAGGGGTTTATTGTATTTTTAATGCAAAATAGCTGTTTTCTTTAGGGCAATGCAGTACAAAAGGCCCTATACAAAAGGGCTATTGGTAGTTTATTTTTAGAATAGGTTTTTTTATTTTGAGGTGGCTTTTTTGGGGGTATTAGAATAGGAATATTTATTTTTTATTTTTGGTAATTTTGTTTGTTATTTTTTGTAAGGGTAGGTTTTGTTTTTTTTGTAATGGTAGGTTTTTTGGTTTTTTTTTGTAAATGTTAGATTTCTTTTTTTGGTAATGTCAGTTTTTTTTAAGTAATGTTAGGATTTTTTAGGGTAAGCATAGGTTTTAATTTAATTTTACAGGTAAGTTTTTATTTATTTATGGGTATTTTTTATCCTTTATAATTTTTATTGAAGATTTCCATTGATACAGCAATATAGGCATTTTGCAGACTATGATCTATACATACAAACAAAAACAAAAGCAGCGTGATGTAATGATAACACATGTATAATCATTTGGGCCTGGCTATACAGAAGAGATTAGATGTGTGACCACTATAACAGTACAGAAAAGAAATGTTAGATCTGCATCTATTAGAAATTGCAGGACAGCAGAAACCTAAATTTTTTGGTTTTATAACATAATGGGGCATATGTATCAAGTTCAGTATGGAGTTTGATGCCCCGTGTTTCTGGCGAGCCTGCGGGCTCGCCAGAAACACCAGTTATGAAGCAGCGGTCACAAAGACTGCTGCTCCATAACCTGTCCGCCTGCTCTGAGCAGGCGGACACACATCGCCGGAAATCAACCCGATCGAGTACGATGGGGTTGATTGACACCCCCCTGCTGGCGGCCCATTGGCCGCGAGTCTGCAGGGGGGCGGCGTTGCACCAGCAGCTCAGCGATGTCTGTCGGACCTGATCCGCACTGTCGGATCAGGTCCAACAGACATTGATAACTAGGGGCCATAGTCTGCAGCAAAGCCTTTCAACTAATGCGCTGGGTCACTTTTGGGCCCTATCTTTTCTAAAATAACTGTAGGAAAGGCAACTGAATATAAGAGACTGCTTTTGGATCCCGTTGGATTATTCTTATACATAGCATTACTACTAGCACTAGTTTGAGGCATAAATGATACAATACAATTCAATATTCTAATATTGTAGTATAACCTAAGTGATTAAACAAGGTAAAAGGCAAACCTCCAATTATGACAGTGATAACATATAGGGTCACTACCAGGCCCTTGAACTATATTTGCACATATAGATGGATGAATATAGGAGCACTATAGAATTAAGCGAAAAGAGAAATAGTAAACTAGGGAACTTATGGAGCTCTCGTTCTCTCTGCCCCAATTTGCAATAGCACCTAAAATACAAGAATGTAGCCTAAAAATATCAATACAGACGCTAGGGCTATAAGAAATTAATAGTACCAATAACAGGAGGAGATATAGAACAGAAGGACTACCTGGTGTAAAGTCCTATCACTAAGGGGGTAATATGGAAGGCTCTAAAGGATAGAATACTCAGACTAAATAAAATGAAGGGTCATATAAGGACTGCTGATCTAATGCTAGGAATGCAACAAGGGTGGGTAACTCTAGCACTGCACATTTTCTACAAAGATCAAATGTATATAATAAAAAAAGATAAAAGTCACAAATAATGCACAATGACCACTGTGTATCCTATACCCAAGCAAACAAATAAAGCCCCACAAAATGTTTACTTGAATCTGCAAGACTGTATATAGTAGCAATAACAGGTACATATAAATAGGTGTAGCTTATCACTAATTGCAACTAGCAAAACATAACAAATAAGAAGGGGGTTAAAAAAACTACCATCAATCAACACCTTCTGAAAAGGTAGTGCACTACTAGAAGATCAGTTTCCCAACCATTTCCTTGCTATCATTTTAAAGACAGTGTAGAAATAATAATTGCGCCTTCAACATGCACTTTTATATTATGCACTATAGTTCTGCAGGCTTAATACTGTTGCCCAAATAATATAAAGTAATTGCCTCATATCACTCAATCAACTCAAGTTTGTGTAGTAGGTAAATGGAATAGTCAGTTAAATGATAACAGGCAAATAAAACAAAAAGTTTGTCTAAGGCCTAAACCTCTCATAACATTGCAATCAGTTAAATCTGAGGTTATGAGCATTCCGCTAAGGCAATCATAGGAGACATCTGTGTATATATCAGAGACCCCGACTAACTGCCTGCTCACTTCGTAAGCAATGAGTCAGTAATATGTCTCCGGAGTGGAACAGAGATAGAGGGCAACATGGCGTACCCATTCAGAAGATGTCTCCATTGTTGAGTTATTACAGTGCAACATGTCCAATTTTGCTTCCATGATCTCACTTGACTTCCAGTGCCGTTTCTTCTGTGTCATCAGATTCTGCGGGCGATGTTCCGTGCTCAGGCTATCCCCCATGTTAGGATCTTGTCTCGAGTGATCAGCTTTCTCCGCCATGATCGTCCGCCTCGTGGCGGGCTCCGGCGCCACTTCCTCCACTAGGGGGGACAGGGTCAAAGGCTTCTCCATATTATGGTGCATAGGCAACAATTGACCGCTACATTCATCTGATTTGGCATCTTGCTGTATGATATGTGCTTTAATCCATGTTGCTTTCCGAAGTGTCCCAGGCTCCAATGAGCCATGTTGCGGTTGAGTCATATGCAGGACTATGGTATCTAACTCCTGGTTATTAAGCGTTTTCTCCGATTCTTTTGGGGAAATCACCTCCGTTATAGTTGCTTTCTGGTATATAAGGACCTGTTTGGGTCTCCGATGGTATGTTTGCCTCATCTCTCCTTCCGTAGGAATCTCTAACATATAGTGGTGTAATGCTTTTGTCACTTCCTCCTCGACATGAGAGAACTGAGCACATAATAGCTCTTTAATTCTATAGCACAACTGTTTCTCCATAATGGGTTCTAGTATGTGGTTCTGCTTCAGCACAACTGGCTGGATATACTGCGTTAACAGAGTGATGGGGGGGTAAAGAAAGGTATAGGCCGCTCCAAGGCCTCTGCTGCGTACCTTCTCTAGTCTTGGCTAGTTATTCTTATAGGGATAACAAAGTCACATGAATCTGTTCCAGAAGTAATGCTTTTCACAGTTTTCTTGAGATGGATAATGTCTGGAAGCTTTAGGAGAGACAAAAAGCAGCTTTATCAACTCCCCTAGTCAGACGTGGTTTAACAAGCAGCCATCTTGGTCGGTGGTCAGACACGCCCCCCCCCCCTATTTATGGGTATTTTAATTGGGGTTAAGTTAGGGGGTGTCAGGTTAGGGGGTTTAGTTGTTAGTTTATTACTTTGCCTTGTGGAGGATGGAGGTTTAGGGATTAATAGTTTATTTATATACGGCTAGATTTAGAGTTTTGCGGCCAAAGGGGTGCGTTAGCTACGCATGTTTTCCCCCCCGCACCTTTTAAATAACGCTTGTATTTAGAGTTCTCTGAAGGGCTGCGTTAGGCTCCAAAAAGGGTGCGTACAGGCATATTTACCGCTACTTCATCTCTCAATAACAGCGTTGCTTACGGTAGCGGCTAGTTTGAAAAAATGTGCTCGTGCACGGTATCCCCATAGGAAACAATGGGGAAGTTTGGGCATCTGCAAAAAAGCAGCGTTCAGCTCCTAACGCAGCCCCATTGTTTCCTATAGGGAAACACTTTCTAAGTCTGCACCTAACACTCTAACATGTACCCCGAGTCTAAACACCCCTAACCTTACACTTATTAACCCCTAATCTGCTGACCCCGCTATTGCTGACACCTGCATATTATTATTAACCCCTAATCTGCCGCTCCGGACACCGCCGCAACCTACATTATCCCTTTAAACCCCTAATCTGCTGCCCACAACATCGCCGACACCTATATTATATTTATTAACCCTTAATCTACCCCCCCAACGTCGCCGCTACCTTACCTACACTTATTAACCCCTAATCTGCCAAATTCGGAGATTCGGATCGAACCGAATTTCCAAATCAAAATACTGCCGAATTTACCGAATAAATCTGTATTAGTTCGGATTTATTCAGTAAATTCGGATGGCCATGGATTACACTAGTATTGTACAGTATATTAGGTTATATCACTCTGCTATGGGTTACACCTAATATACAGTACATAATATTAGTCTAATCCCACCTAACACTTACCGAAATTCCGAATTTCCGAACCGAATCCAGCCGAATTTCTTCGAATCCAAAACGAATCCGAACCGAATCGATTCAAAATTTTCCGAATTCTAATCGATCCAAACCGAAATTCGAAAAATTCCGAATCGATCCAAACCGAACCGAATTTTTTCGCCATGCACATATCTACTTTTAATGAATTCTGCAGTCTCTAAATGATTCAACCCCCTGAATAGCCCTGAATAGAATCCCTCACAACAGCATAAATATACAAAACAGCTGTTGTCTCAAGCACACCTGATGCAACTAATCAAGGGCTTCATTAGTTGCACCAGGTGTGCTTGAGCTAGACCATATAAAATACCTGAACTGGCTAGCGGTTTGTTGAGTACATGTTAGAAATATGGCTAAATCAAATTGTTATGTTTTTTTGTGAACTTAGACAATGACACAACACATAAATGCTGCGTAAATCTCAACAAAGCCAACTTGAAAAAACAAACATTTAAATAATGGTTATATGTGTGCTATTAAGAGTAATTAGGTATATTCTGATCTATTTTAAGATATTCAAGATAGTTTTTAAATCTAATATCAGCTGAATACACAAAGAGCTGAACAATGGACTTCCCTAAAACTAGTATGTTGCTAAAAATACCAAGCTGCAACGTCACCACTGGAAATTGGCAAGTTTCAATGAAATTTGTACCCGTTTCTCTTAAGAGCAGTGAGCGATGAATTTAGCTTCTTTCATATCAACGGAGCTGCTTCTGTCTTGCGGTTATTAACTTCCCACTACATAGAACTAGTGTCATCGATACCGCTGCTACAAAAAAAAAGTTTTCAAACATTCAGTGGCGTCACTAGGGGGGAATTTTTATTGAAATTCAAAGAAATACAATGTAGAGATGCATGGATTTTTTTTATTAGAGGGGCTAGCAGTTCTGAACCTTGGTGGGACTGGGGAAGTTGTAGACACACTTAATTTTTTTGCCCCTTGAGCTTGTGTCGCAATTTCCACAAATAGTTTTCCTGGCTGGCTGCTTTTGCTTGTTTGTACTTTGTTCCTCCCCTGCCCAATTTCACTATGAATGTTGTGGGCATGCCGTGGGGCTTGCAAAATTGCTATGCCAGCCTAAACCTGTCTGCCTATCTGTGCTCACTTCTCAGTGACGTGTGGAGCAGTGGAGTCACTCACTGCTGTGCTGTCTCTCTAAACAGGAACCGGGAAATTATGAGGGGGATGCCTGGCACCTGACCGCATGACTGTCTGGCACTGTCTCTAAAGTGAAAGAGCCACGTGTGATGCCCACCAGACCGGTACGGTTACGGTACACTAAGTGCATACTGAAGAGGTAGGCGGGGGTCTGGGGGTGGGCAGAGTGCAGAGTTGATTGGCCATAAGAAGCGGTTGGCACGTGGCCAGCAGGGAGGTGTCAATTAACCCGATGGTATTCGATCGGGTTGAATTCCGGCGATTCCTGTCTGCCTGCTCAGAGCAGGTGGACAGGGTTATGGAGCAGCCATCTTTGTGAAACACGGGCCCACAAGCTCAGTTCGGAGCTTGATAAATGGGCCCCTATGTGTTTGCGTGTGTATAAATATATATACTATATATTTTATAGTTTGCGCGCCTAAATCTTTTCTTTAGTGATTTATTTTTAGAGTGCACTGTTTATCTTTCATTTGATGCTCTGCTGAGCCAGGGAGCAGTTCTAGGCATGAGTGCAGTTTACATATTTTGTATGTGTGTGTGTCTGAGTGTTTTTTTTGTGTGTGTGTGTGTCTGAGTGTTTTTGTGTGTGTGTCAGTATTTTTGTGTGTGTCCCTGAGTGTTTTTGTGTGTGTGCCTGAGTGTTTTTGTGTGTGTGCCTAAGTGTTTTTGTGTGTGTCTGAGTGTTTTTGTGTGTGCATCTGATTGTGTTTTTAAGTGTGTCTGAGTATGTGTGTGTCTGAGTGTTTGTATGTGTGTGTGTGTGCCTATGTTTTTGTGTTTGTGTGTGTCTGCTTTCTGTCCATTGGAGAAGTTTGCCTTTTCTATGAAATCCTCTTCTTGCAGTAGGTTGGTGGCACCATAACTTACTGCACCAGGTGACACCAACCCTAGTGACACCACTAAAAACATTTAAATAATAAAAAAAAAAGAAAAAAGGAAAAAATCATAATTTATGCTTACCTGATAAATTTATTTCTCTTGTAGTGTATCCAGTCCACGGATCATCCATTACTTGTGGGATATATTCCCTTCCCAACAGGAAGTTGCAAGAGGATCACCCACAGCAGAGCTGCTATATAGCTCCTCCCCTCACATGTCATATCCAGTCATTCGACTGAAACAAGACAAGAAAGGAGAAACCATAGGGTGCAGTGGTGACTGTAGTTTAATTAAAAATTTAGATCTGCCTTAAAAAGACAGGGCGGGCCGTGGACTGGATACACTACAAGAGAAATAAATTTATCAGGTAAGCATAAATTATGTTTTCTCTTGTTAAGTGTACCCAGTCCACGGATCATCCATTACTTGTGGGATACCAATACCAAAGCTTAAGTACACGGATGATGGGAGGGACAAGGCAGGAACTTAAACAGAAGGAACCACTGCCTGTAGAACCTTTCTCCCAAAAACAGCCTCCGAAGAAGCAAAAGTGTCAAATTTGTAAAATTTTGAAAAAGTGTGAAGCGAAGACCAAGTCGCAGCCTTGCAAATCTGTTCAACAGAGGCCTCATTTTTAAAGGCCCAGGTGGAAGCCACAGCTCTAGTAGAATGAGCTGTAATCCTTTCAGGGGGCTGCTGTCCAGCAGTCTCATAGGCTAAACGTATTATGCTTCGAAGCCAAAAGGAGAGAGAGGTTGCCAAAGCTTTTTGACCTCTCCTCTGTCCAGAATAAACGACAAACAGGGCAGATGTTTGACGAAAATCTTTAGTTGCCTGTAAGTAGAACTTCAAGGCACGGACTACGTCCAGATTATGCAAAAGACGTTCCTTCTTTGAAGAAGGATTAGGGCACAATGATGGGACAACAATCTCTTGATTGATATTCCTGTTAGAAACCACCTTAGGTAAAAACCCAGGTTTAGTACGCAGAACTACCTTGTCTGAATGGAAAATCAGATAAGGAGAATCACAATGTAAGGCAGATAACTCAGAGACTCTTCGAGCCGAGGAAATAGCCATCAAAAACAGAACTTTCCAAGATAAAAGTTTAATATCAATGGAATGAAGGGATTCAAACGGAACTCCTTGAAGAACTTTAAGAACCAAGTTTAAGCTCCACGGAGGAGCAACAGTTTTAAACACAGGCTTAATCCTAGCCAAAGCCTGACAAAAAGCCTGGACGTCTGGAACTTCTGCCAGACGCTTGTGCAAAAGAATAGACAGAGCAGAAATCTGTCCCTTTAACGAACTAGCAGATAAGCCTTTTTCCAAACCCTCTTGGAGAAAAGACAATATCCTGGGAATCCTAACCTTACTCCATGAGTAACTCTTGGATTCGCACCAATACAAGTATTTACGCCATATCTTATGGTAGATTTTCCTGGTAACAGGCTTTCGTGCCTGTATTAAGGTGTCAATAACTGACTCGGAGAAGCCACGCTTTGATAGGATCAAGCGTTCAATCTCCATGCAGTCAGTCTCAGAGAAATTAGATTTGGATGATTGAAAGGACCTTGTATTAGAAGGTCTTGCCTCAGAGGCAGAGTCCATGGTGGACAGGACGACATGTCCACTAGGTCTGCATACCAGGTCCTGCGTGGCCACGCAGGCACTATCAGAATCACTGATGCTCTCTCCTGTTTGATCTTGGCAATCAGTCGAGGCAGCAGAGGAAACGGTGGAAACACATAAGCCAGGTTGAAGAACCAAGGAGCTGCTAGAGCATCTATCAGCGTCGCTCCCGGGTCCCTGGACCTGGACCCGTAACAAGGAAGTTTGGCGTTCTGGCGAGACGCCATGAGATCCAGTTCTGGTTTGCCCCAACGATAGACCAGTTGAGCAAATACCTCCGGATGGAGTTCCCACTCCCCCGGATGAAAAGTCTGACGACTTAGAAAGTCCACCTCCCAGCTCTCCACGCCTGGAATGTGGATCGCTGACAAGTGGCAAGAGTGAGACTCTGCCCAGCCAATTATCTTTGAGACTTCTAACATTGCTAGGGAGCTCCTGGTTCCCCCTTGATGGTTGATGTAAGCCACAGCCGTGATGTTGTCCGACTGAAATCTGATGAACCTCAGTGTTGGTAACTGAGGCCAAGCTAGAAGAGCATTGAATATTGCTCTTAACTCCAGAATATTTATTGGGAGGAGTTTCTCCTCCTGAGCCCACGATCCCTGAGCCTTCAGAGAATTCCAGACTGCGCCCCAGCCTAGAAGGCTGGCATCTGTTGTTACAATCGTCCAATCTGGCCTGCGAAAGGTCATACCCTTGGACAGATGGACCCGAGATAGCCACCAGAGAAGAGAATCTCTGGTCTCTTGATCCAGATTTAGTAGAGGGGACAAATCTGAGTAATCCCCATTCCACTGACCTAGCATGCACAATTGCAGCGGTCTGAGATGCAGGCGCGCAAATGGCACTATGTCCATTGCCGCTACCATTAAGCCGATAACTTCCATGCACTGAGCCACTGACGGGCGTGGAATTGAATGAAGGACACGGCAAGCATTTAAAAGTTTTGATAACCTGGCTTCCGTCAGGTAAAATTTCATTTTTACAGAATCTATTAGAGTCCCTAGGAAGGAGACTCTTGTGAGAGGTGATAAAGAACTCTTTTCCACGTTCACCTTCCACCCATGCGACCTCAGAAATGCCAGAACTATTTCTGTATGAGACTTGGCAATTTGAAAGCTTGACGCCTGTATCAGGATGTCGTCTAGATACGGAGCCACCGCTATGCCTCGTGGTCTTAGAACCACCAGAAGTGAGCCCAGAACCTTTGTAAAGATTCTCGGGGCCGTAGCCAACCCCAAGGGGAGAGCTAAAAATTGGTAATGCCTGTCTAGAAAGGCAAATCTTAGGAACCGATGATGATCTTTGTGAATCGGTATGTGAAGGTAGGCATCCTTTAAGTCCACTGTGGTCATGTACTGACCCTCTTGGATCATGGGAAGGATGGTCCGAATAATTTCCATTTTGAATGATGGAACTCTTAGGAATTTGTTTAAGATCTTTAGATCCAAGATTGGTCTGAAGGTTCCCTCTATCTTGGGAACCACGAACAGATTTGAATAAAATCCCTGCCCTTGTTCCGTCCGCGGAACTGGGTGGATCACCCCCATTACTAGGAGGTCTTGTACACAGCGTAGGAATGCCTCTTTCTTTATCTGGTTTTCTGATAACCTTGAAAGATGGAATCTCCCTTGAGGAGGAGAAGCCTTGAAGTCCAGAAGATATCCCTGAGATACGATCTCCAACTCCCAGGGATCTTGGACATCTCTTGCCCACGCCTGGGCGAAGAGAGAAATTCTGCCCCCCACTAGATCCGTTTCCGGATAGGGGGCCGTTCCTTCATGCTGTCTTGGGGGCAGAAGCAGGTTTTCTGGCCTGCTTGCCCTTGTTCCAGGACTGGTTAGGTTTCCAGGCCTGTCTGGAATAAGCAACAGTTCCTTCCTGTTTTGGAGCGGAGGAAGTTGATGCTGCTCCTGCCTTGAAATTTCGAAAGGCACGAAAATTAGACTGTTTGGCCTTTGATTTGGCCCTGTCCTGAGGAAGGGTATGACCCTTACCTCCAGTAATGTCAGCAATAATTTCTTTCAAGCCGGGCCCAAATATGGTCTGCCCCTTGAAAGGAATATTAAGTAATTTAGATTTAGAAGTCACGTCAGCTGACCAGGATTTAAGCCATAGCGCTCTCCGCGCCTGGATGGCGAATCCGGAATTCTTAGCCGTTAGTTTAGTCAAATGTACAACGGCATCAGAAACAAATGAGTTAGCTAGCTTAAGTGATTTAAGCTTGTCCATAATTTCATCCAATGGAGCTGTGGGAATGGCCTCTTCCAGAGACTCAAACCAGAATGCCGCAGCAGCAGTGACAGGCGCAATGCATGCAAGGGGCTGCAGGATAAAACCTTGTTGAACAAACATTTTCTTAAGGTAACCTTCTAATTTTTTATCCATTGGATCCGAAAAAAGCACAACTATCCTCAACCGGGATAGTGGTACGCTTTGCTAAAGTAGAAACTGCTCCCTCCACCTTAGGGACCGTCTGCCATAAGTCCCGTGTAGTGGCGTCTATAGGAAACATTTTTCTAAATATAGGAGATGGGGAAAAGGGCACACCGGGTCTATCCCACTCCTTGCTAATAATTTCTGTAAGCCTTTTAGGTATAGGGAAAACATCAGTACACACCGGTACCGCATAGTATCTATCCAGCCTACACAATTTCTCTGGGATTGCAACTGTGTTACAGTCGTTCAGAGCAGCTAAAACCTCCCCATCCTATGGGGCTCCACACTGGCTTTCAAACATAATGAACAAGTAGATTCATCTATGTCAGACATGTTTAAACAGACCAGCAATAAGACTGGCAAGCTTGAAAAACACTTCACAATAAGTTTTCCAATAAGTTTTATCACCAAATGTACGTTAAAAAACGATTAAACATGCCAGCAAACGTTTTAAAACACATTTTTTTAAAGAGTATATATCTCTATTAATAAGCCTGATACCAGTCGCTTTCATTGCATTTAAGGCTTTACTTACATTACTTCGGTATCAGCAGCATTTTCTTAGTCAATTCCATTCCTTAGAAAAATATTTTACTGCACATACCTTAGTTGCAGGAAAACCTGCACGCCATTCCCAGTCTGAAGTTACCTCACTCCTCAGAATTTGTGAGAACAGCAAGTGGATCTTAGTTACTTCTGCTAAGATCATAGAAAACGCAGGCAGATTCTTCTTCCAAATACTGCCTGAGAAAAAACAGCACACTCCGGTGCCATTTAAAAATAACAAACTTTTGATTGAAGAAATAAACTAAGTATAAAACACCACAGTCCTCTCACGACCTCCATCTATGTTGAGGGTTGCAAGAGAATGACTGGATATGACATGTGAGGGGAGGAGCTATATAGCAGCTCTGCTGTGGGTGATCCTCTTGCAACTTCCTGTTGGGAAGGGAATATATCCCACAAGTATTGGATGATCCGTGGACTGGATACACTTAACAAGAGAAAAGCAGCTCCGGTAAAACTGCTCGTTCTAATGTTCAAAAAGGAAATTTAAAAAAAAATTAGAGAAAAAAATAAACAACCTTGTCAGCTTTGATATAGTGAGACACAACCTCCAGACAAAATACTGTGGATACAAAAAGTCTACAAACCCTTGTACTGTTATTTAGTTTTTGATGTATCTGACAGTTTGATGTCTTTACTCCCACTGAGCTTTAATTGAGAAATATAATTCACAGATTTGCAGAAAGTTGTTTAATGTATTAAGCTAAACTGTGATAAAAAAAAGGATTTGTATAGTTTTGTTGTACCAAACTGTATAAATTTGTAAAATAAAGTGTTTTTCCCGAACTTATATAGAATTTGTCGATTTCCTGTGTGAAATTTGTAGATTCCTTGGTCTATGTTATTTTATTAAAAAAAAGCTAAGAACACAATTTTACACTATTTGTTTTACTGATATAGGGCTATTGTTTGTGCGTGTTGTGTGTTAGCTCACATCAAATCTAAATGTTAAAAAAAATGTGCACCAAACACAACATAAATATATCAAAATAAAGTGTACACTCATATATACACTATCTGATAAAAATATTTAAATACATAGGCCTAGATTTAGAGTTCGGCGGTAGCCGTCAAAACCAGCGTTAGAGGCTCCTAACGCTGGTTTTGGGCGCCCGCTGGTATTTGGAGTCAGTGATTAAAGGGTCTAACGCTCACTTTTCAGCCGCGACTTTTCCATACCGCAGATCCCCCTACGCCATTTGCGTAGCCTATCTTTTCAATGGGATCTTTCTAACGCCGGTATTTAGAGTCGTTTCTGAAGTGAGCGTTAGAGCTCTAACGACAAGATTCCAGCCGCCTGAAAATAGCAGGAGTTAAGAGCTTTCTGGCTAACGCCGGTTTATAAAGCTCTTAACTACTGTACCCTAAAGTACACTAACACCCATCAACTACCTATGTACCCCTAAACCGAGCTCCCCCCACATCGCCGCCACTCGATTAAAATTTTTAACCCCTAATCTGCCGACCGCCACCTACGTTATACTTATGTACCCCTAATCTGCTGCCCCTAACCCCGCCGACCCCTATATTACATTTATTAACCCCTAACCTGCCCCCCACAACGTCGCCGCCAGCTACTTAAAATAATTAACCCCTAATCTTCCGACCGCAAATCGCCGCCACCTACGTTATCCCTATGTACCCCTAATCTGCTGCCCCTAACATCGCCGACCCCTATATTATATTTATTAACCCCTAATCTGCCCCCCTCAACGTCGCCGACACCTGCCTACACTTATTAACCCCTAATCTGCCGAGCGGACCTGAGCGCTACTATAATAAATGTATTAACCCCTAATCCGCCTCACTAACCCTATCATAAATAGTATTAACCCCTAATCTGCCCTCCCTAACATCGCCGACACCTAACTTCAATTATTAACCCCTAATCTGCCGACCGGAGCTCACCGCTATTCTAATAAATGTATTAACCCCTAAAGATAAGTCTAACCCTAACACTAACACCCCCCTAACTTAAATATAATTTTTATCTAACGAAATAAATTAACTCTTATTAAATAACTTATTCCTATTTAAAGCTAAATACTTACCTGTAAAATAAACCCTAATATAGCTACAATATAAATTATAATTATATTATAGCTATTTTAGGATTAATATTTATTTTACAGGCAACTTTGTAATTATTTTAACCAGGTACAATAGCTATTAAATAGTTAAGAACTATTTAATAGTTACCTAGTTAAAATAATAACAAATTTACCTGTAAAATAAATCCTAACCTAAGATATAATTAAACCTAACACTACCCTATCAATAAAATAATTAAATAAACTACCTACAATTACCTACAATTAACCTAACACTACACTATCAATAAATTAATTAAACACAATTGCTAAAAATAAATACAATTAAATAAACTATCTAAAGTACAAAAAATAAAAAAGAGCTAAGTTACAGAAAATAAAAAAATATTTACAAACATAAGAAAAATATTACAACAATTTTAAACTAATTACACCTACTCTAAGCCCCCTAATAAAATAACAAAGCCCCCCAAAATAAAAAATTCCCTACCCTATTCTAAAATACAAAAATTACAAGCTCTTTTACCTTACCAGCCCTGAACAGGGCCCTTTGCGGGGCATGCCCCAAGAAGTTCAGCTCTTTTGCCTGTAAAAAAAAACATACAATACCCCCCCCCCCCCAACATTACAACCCACCACCCACATACCCCTAATCTAACCCAAACCCCCCTTAAATAAACCTAACACTAATCCCCTGAAGATCTTCCTACCTTGTCTTCACCATCCAGGTATCACCGATCCGTCCTGGCTCCAAGATCTTCATCCAACCCAAGCGGGGGTTGGCGATCCATAATCCGGTGCTCCAAAGTCTTCCTCCTATCCGGCAAGAAGAGGACATCCGGACCGGCAAACATCTTCTCCAAGCGGCATCTTCTATGTTCTTCCATCCGATGACGACCGGCTCCATCTTGAAGACCTCCAGCGCGGATCCATCCTCTTCTTCCGACGACTAGACGACGAATGACGGTTCCTTTAAGGGACGTCATCCAAGATGGCGTCCCTCGAATTCCGATTGGCTGATAGGATTCTATCAGCCAATCGGAATTAAGGTAGGAATTTTCTGATTGGCTGATGGAATCAGCCAATCAGAATCAAGTTCAATCCGATTGGCTGATCCAATCAGCCAATCAGATTGAGCTCGCATTCTATTGGCTGTTCCGATCAGCCAATAGAATGCGAGCTCAATCTGATTGGCTGATTGGATCGGCCAATCGGATTGAACTATATTCTGATTGGCTGATTCCATCAGCCAATCAGAAAATTCCTACCTTAATTCCGATTGGCTGATAGAATCCTATCAGCCAATCGGAATTCGAGGGACGCCATCTTGGATGACGTCCCTTAAAGGAACCGTCATTCGTCGTCTAGTCGTCGGAAGAAGAGGATGGATCCGCGCTGGAGGTCTTCAAGATGGAGCCGGTCGTCATCGGATGGAAGAACATAGAAGATGCCGCTTGGAGAAGATGTTTGCCGGTCCGGATGTCCTCTTCTTGCCGGATAGGAGGAAGACTTTGGAGCACCGGATTATGGATCGCCAACCCCCGCTTGGGTTGGATGAAGATCTTGGAGCCAGGACGGATCGGTGATACCTGGATGGTGAAGACAAGGTAGGAAGATCTTCAGGGGATTAGTGTTAGGTTTATTTAAGGGGGGTTTGGGTTAGATTAGGGGTATGTGGGTGGTGGGTTGTAATGTTGGGGGGGGGGTATTGTATGTTTTTTTTTACAGGCAAAAGAGCTGAACTTCTTGGGGCATGCCCCGCAAAGGGCCCTGTTCAGGGCTGGTAAGGTAAAAGAGCTTGTAATTTTTGTATTTTAGAATAGGGTAGGGAATTTTTTATTTTGGGGGGCTTTGTTATTTTATTAGGGGGCTTAGAGTAGGTGTAATTAGTTTAAAATTGTTGTAATATTTTTCTTATGTTTGTAAATATTTTTTTATTTTCTGTAACTTAGTTCTTTTTTATTTTTTGTACTTTAGCTAGTTTATTTAATTGTATTTATTTGTAGGAATTGTGTTTAATTAATTTATTGATAGTGTAGTGTTAGGTTAATTGTAGGTAATTGTAGGTAGTTTATTTAATTATTTTATTGATAGGGTAGTGTTAGGTTTAATTATATCTTAGGTTAGGATTTATTTTACAGGTAAATTTGTAATTATTTTAACTAGGTAACTATTAAATAGTTCTTAACTATTTAATAGCTATTGTACCTGGTTAAAATAAATACAAAGTTACCTGTAAAATAAATATTAATCCTAAAATAGCTATAATATAATTATAATTTATATTGTAGCTATATTAGGATGTATTTTACAGGTAAGTATTTAGCTTTAAATAGGAATAAGTTATTTAATAAGAGTTAATTAAGTTCGTTAGATGTAAATTATATTTAACTTAGGGGGGTGTTAGTGTTAGGGTTAGACTTAGCTTTAGAGGTTAATACATTTATTAGAATAGCGGTGAGCTCCGGTCGGCAGATTAGGGGTTAATAATTGAAGGTAGGTGTCGGCGATGTTAGGGAGGGCAGATTAGGGGTTAATACTATTTATGATAGGGTTAGTGAGGCGGATTAGTGGTTAATAACTTTATTATAGTAGCGCTCAGGTCCGCTCGGCAGATTAGGGGTTAATAAGTGTAAGGCTAGGGGTGTTTAGACTCGGGGTACATGTTAGAGTGTTAGGTGCAGACGTAGGAAGTGTTTCCCCATAGGAAACAATGGGGCTGCGTTAGGAGCTGAACGCTGCTTTTTTGCAGGTGTTAGGTTTTTTTTCAGCTCAAACAGCCCCATTGTTTCCTATGGGAGAATCGTGCACGAGCACGTTTTTGAGGCCGGCCGCGTCCGTAAGCACCGCTGGTATCGAGAGTTGCATTTGCGGTAAAAATGCCCTACGCTCCTTTTTTGGAGCCTAACGCAGCATTTGTTTTAACTCTCGATACCAGAGTTAAATTTATGGTGCGGCCAGAAAAAAGCCCGCGGAGCGTTAACAGCCCTTTTACCGCCGAACTCTAAATCTAGGCCATAATAATTACATTTTTATAAGGGTTAAAAGGTATGACAAGGTATTTGAATAAAAAGGGCTATATTGTATTCCTATATCTCTAAATATGGGGCCTATTTATCAAAGGTCTTGCGGACCTGATACGACAGTGCGGATCAGGTCCGCAAGACCTCGCTGAATGCGGAGAGCAATACAAGAGCTGCTGGTGCAACGCCGCCCCCTACAGACTCGCGGCCAATTGGCCGCCAGCAGGGAGGTGTCAATTAACCCGATCGTATTCGATCGGGTTGAATTCCGGCGATTCCTGTCCGCCTGCTCAGAGCAGACGGACAGGGTTATGGAGCAGGGGGCCCACAAGCACCGTTCGGAGCTTGATAAATGGGCCCCTATGTGTATGCGTGTGTATAAATATATATACTGTATATTTATATGTGTATCTATGTATTTATATATGTATATAAAACACAGAGAAAAACTGTCACTCTCTAGCAAGCACTATATGTAAAAGCAAAAATGAGAGAGTTAGTTGCATTCGACCCCTTAAGGACCGTTCATTTCAGACAAAAACTTACTAAAAAGATCAGAGCATTTTTAACATTTTTGGTATCACTCCATTTAAAAAGAAAAAGAACTTTGTTTTCTTTTTATTTACCTATCAAAATTATATATTTTTTAAGTAGACAACCCAAGTTATTTGTCTAGGCCTGTTTTAGTATATTTCATGCCAACATTTCACCGCAAATGCAATCAAATTAAAAAAAATGTTAACTTTTTCACAAACTTTGGGGTTCTCACTGAAATGATTTACATACTGCTTGTGCAGTCATAACACAAATGGTTGTAAAAGCTTCTCTGGGATCACCTTTTTTTAAAAATAGCGGCCATGCATGGCTTTGAAATTCCCTTTTTGTAATTAGAAGGCTGCTAATTGCAGCTGTGCACCACACTTCTTAAATTCCCAGCAGTGAAGGGTTTAATCAGGTAGCTTGTAAGGTTAAGTTTAGCTATAATGTAGAGATTACCCTCCCATCTGATACCTCCCACCCCCTCATTCCTACCTGATCCCTCCTAAACAGGTCTCTTTCCTCCCTCACCCCTGCCCCATCTTAGGTACTGGCACACAGTCTGCCAATGTGAAGTTTTAGGGCTTCCCCCCCCCCCTCCATTTAGGATTACTCCCTTACCCTCCCACCTCCCTGATCCCCCAAACAGCTCTCTAACCCTCTCCCCTCTAACTAGTATCCATCATCTGCACCCAGTTCATATACATTTTCACCTTTTAAAAAAAATAAAATAAATAAAGACACGTTATGGAAATATTAAATACAAACATATTAAAAAATATTAATAATTATTATACAGTAATATATATATATATATATATATATATATGTGTGTGTTAGCGCACATGAAGAATTAGTGTACTCCTGTCGGGTTTGCACATAAAAATCTGCATATAAACCTGACAGCAGTACACTAATAAACTAATTTTTATAGATGTACTAAAAAAATCTACATAATAATCCATAGTGTGTGTGCGTATATATATATATATATATATATATATATATATATATATATATATATATATACTGTATGTATATAAAGATATATATATCTATATATACAGTGGGGCAAAAAAGTATTTAGTCAGCCACTAATTGTGCAAGTTCTCCCACTTAAGAAGATGAGAGAGGCCTGTAATTTTCATCCTAGGTATACCTCAACTATGAGAGACAAACGGCTAGATTTAGAGTTTTGTCGGTAACGACCCCCGTAGCTAACGCTGGCTTTTTTCTAGCCGCACCTTTTAAATAACTCTGGTATTGAGAGTTCACAGAATGGCTGCGTTAGGCTCCAAAAAAGGAGCGTAGAGCATATTTAACGCAACTTCAACTCTCGATACCAGAGTTGCTTACGGATGCGTTCAGCCTCAAAAACGTGCTCGTGCACGATTCCCCCTTAGAAAACAATGGGGCTATTTGAGCTGAAAAAAAACCTAACACCTGCAAAAAAGCCGCGTTCAGCTCCTAACGCAGCCCCATTGTTGTCTATGGGGAAACACTTCCTACGTCTGCACCTAACACCCTAACATGTACCCCGAATCTACACACCTAACCTTACACTTATTAACCCCTATTCTGCCGCCCCTGCTATCACTGACCCCTGCATATTATTTTTAACCCCTAATCTGCCGCTCCGTAAACCGCCGCTACTTACATTATCCCTATGTACCCCTAATCTGCTGCCCCTAACACCACCGACCCCTATATTATATTTATTAACCCCTAATCTGCCCCCCACAACGTCGCCTCCACCTGCCTACACTTATTAACCCCTAATCTGCCGAGCGGACCGCACCGCTATTATAATAAAGTTATTAACCCCTAATCCGCCTCACTAACCCTATAATAAATAGTATTAACCCCTAATCTGTCCTCCCTAACATCGCCGACACCTAACTTCAAACATTAACCCCTAATCTGCCGACTGGAGCTCACCGCTATTCTAATAAATGTATTAACCCCTAAAGCTAAGTCTAACCCTAACACTAACACCCCCCTAAGTTAAATATAATTTAAATCTAACGAAATTAATTAACTCTTATTAAATAAATTATTCCTATTTAAAGCTAAATACTTACCTGTAAAATAAATCCTAATATAGCTACAATATAAATTATAATTATATTATAGCTATTTTAGGATTTATATTTATTTTACAGGTAACTTTGTATTTATTTTAACCAGGTACAATAGCTAAAATAGTTAAAATAATTACAAAATTACCTGTAAAATAAATCCTAACCTAAGTTACGATTAAACTTAACACTACACTATCAATAAATTAATTAAATAAAATACCTACAATTACCTACAATTAAACCTAACACTACACTATCAATAAATTAATTAAATACAATATCTACAAATAAATACAATGAAATAAACTAACTAAAGTACAAAAAATAAAAAAGAACTAAGTTACAAAAAATAAAAAAATATTTACAAACATCAGAAAAATATTACAACAATTTTAAACTAATTACACCTACTCTAAGCCCCCTAATAAAATAACAAAGCCCCCCAAAATAAAAAAAATGCCCTACCCTTTTCTAAATTACTAAAGTTCAAAGCTCTTTTACCTTACCAGCCCTGAACAGGGCCCTTTGCGGGGCATGCCCCAAAGAATTCAGCTCTTTTGCCTGTAAAAAAAACACATACAATACCCCACCCCCAACATTACAACACACCACCCACATACCCCTAATCTAACCCAAACCCCCCTTAAATAAACCTAACACTAAGCCCCTGAAGATCTTTCTACCTTATCTTCACCATACCAGGTTCACCGATCGATCCAGAAGAGCTCCTCCGATGTCCTGATCCAAGCCCAAGCGGGGGGCTGAAGATGTCCATGATCCGGCTGAAGTCATCATCCAAGCGGGAGCTGAAGAGGTCCATGATCCGGCTGAAGTCATCATCCAAGTGGGAGCTGAAGAGGTCCATGATCCGGCTGAAGTCTTCTATCAACGGCATCTTCCATATTCTTTCTTCCGGATCCATCTTGCAGACCTCCGACGCGGAACATCCTGCTGGCCCGACGGACTACTGACGAATGAAGGCTCCTTTAAGGGACGTCATCCAAGATGGCGTCCCTTGAATTCCGATTGGCTGATAGGATTCTATCAGCCAATCGGAATTAAGGTAGGAAAATTCTGATTGGCTGATGGAATCAGCCAATCAGAATCAAGTTCTATCCGATTGGCTGATCCGATCAGCCAATCAGATTAAGCTCGCATTCTATTGGCTGATCGGAACAGCCAATCGGATTGAACTTGATTCTGATTGGCTGATTCCATCAGCCAATCAGAATTTTTCCTACCTTAATTCCGATTGGCAGATAGAATCCTATCAGCCAATCGGAATTCGAGGGACGCCATCTTGGATGACGTCCCTTAAAGGAACCGTCATTCTTCAGTTGGACGTCGTCGCAAGAAGATGGGTCCGCGCTGGAGGTCTTCACGATGGAGCCGGTCCTCATCGGATGAAGATAGAAGATGCCGCTTGGAAGAAGATGGTTGCTGGTCCGGATCTACTCTTCTTCCCGGATAGGATGAAGACTTTGGACCCTCTTCTGGACTTCTTCAGCCGTCGGATGATGGATGTCTAGCCCCCGCTTGGGCTTGGATGAAGATTTTGGAGCCAGGACGCATCGGTGATACCCGGTGAGGTGAGGATAAGGTAGGAAGATCTTCAGGGGCTTAGTGCTAGGTTTATTTAAGGGGGGTTTGGGTTAGATTAGGGGTATGTGGGTGGTGGGTTGTAATGTTGGGGGGGGTATTGTATGTGTTTTTTTACAGGCAAAAGAGCTGAATTTCTTGGGGCATGCCACGCAAAGGGCCCTGTTCAGGGCTGGTAAGGTAAAAGAGCTTTGAACTTTAGTAATTTAGAATAGGGTAGGGCATTTTTTTTTATTTTGGGAGGCTTTGTTATTTTATTCTTTTTTATTTTTTGTACTTTAGTTAATTTATTTCATTGTATTTATTTGTAGATATTGTATTTAATTCATTTATTGATAGTGTAGTGTTAGGTTTAATTGTAGATAATTCTAGGTATTGTATTTAATTAATTTATTGATAGTCTAGTGTTAGGTTTAATTGTAACTTAGGTTAGGATTTATTTTACAGGTAATTTTGTAATTATTTTAACTATTTTAGCTATTAAATAGTTCTTAACTATTTAATAGCTATTGTACCTGGTTAAAATAAATACAAAGTTACCTGTAAAATAAAAATAAATCCTAAAATAGCTACAATACAATTATTATTTATATTGTAGCTATATTAGGGTTTATTTTACAGGTAAGTATTTAGCTTTAAATAGGAATAATTTATTTAATAAGAGTTAATTTATTTTGTTAGATTTAAATTATATTTAACTTAGGGGGGTGTTAGTGTTAGACTTAGCTTTAGGGGTTAATACATTTATTAGAATAGCGGTGAGCTCCAATCGGCAGATTAGGGGTTAATGTTTGAAGTTAGGTGTCGGCGATGTTAGGGAGGGCAGATTAGGGGTTAATACTATTTATTATAGGGTTAGTGAGGCGGATTAGGGGTTAATAACTTTATTATAATAGCGGTGCGGTCCGCTCGGCAGATTAGGGGTTAATAAGTGTAGGCAGGTGGAGGCGACGTTGAGAGGGGGCAGATTAGGGGTTAATAAATATAATATTGGGGTCGGCGGTTTTAGGGGCAGCAGATTAGGGGTACATAAGTATAACGTAGGTGGCGGTCGGCAGATTAGGGGTTAATTATTGTAGGTAGCTGGCGGCGACGTTGTGGGGGGCAGGTTAGGGGTTAATAAATATAATATAGGGGTTGGCGGTGTTAGGGGCAGCAGATTAGGGGTACATAAGTATAACGTAGGTGGCGGTCGGCAGATTAGGGGTTAAAAAAATTTAATCGAGTGGCGGCGATGTGGGGGGACCTTGGTTTAGGGGTACATAGGTAGTTTATGGGTGTTAGTGTACTTTATAGCACAGTAGTTAAGAGCTTTATAAACCGGCGTTAGCCCAGAAAGCTCTTAACTACTGACTTTTTCCTGCGGCTGGAGTTTTGTTGATAGATTTCTAATGCTCACTTCAGCCAAGACTCTAAATACCGGAGTTAGAAAGATCCCATTGAAAAGATAGGATACGCAATTGACGTAAGGGGATCTGCGGTATGGAAAAGTCGCGGCTGAAAAGTGAGCGTTAGACCCTTTCCTGACTGACTCCAAATACCGGCGGTAGCCTAAAACCAGCGTTAGGAGCCTCTAACGCTGGTTTTCACGGCTACCGCCAAACTCTAAATCTAGGCCAAAATGTGGAAACAAATCCAGACAATCACATTCGGCTAGATTTAGAGTTTTGTCGGTAACGACCCGCGTAGCTAACGCTGGCTTTTTTCTGGCCGCACCTTTTAAATAACTCTGGTATTTAGAGTCCACAGAATGGCTGTGTTAGGCTCCAAAAAAGGAGCGTAGAGCATATTTAACGCAACTTCAACTCTCGATACCAGAGTTGCTTACGGACTCGGCCAGCCTCAAAAGTGCTCGTGCACGTTTCCCCCATAGAAAACAATGGGGCTGTTTGAGCTGAAAAAAAACCTAACACCTGCAAAAAAGCCGCGTTCAGCTCCTAACGCAGCCCCATTGTTTGCTATGGGGAAACACTTCCTACGTCTGCACCTAACACCCTAACATGTACCCCGAGTCTAAACACCCCTAACCTTACACTTATTAACCCCTATTCTGCCGCCCCCGCTATCGCTGACCCCTGCATATAATTATTAACCCCTAATCTGCCGCTCCGTAAACCGCCGCTACTTACATTATCCCTATGTACCCCTAATCTGCTGCCCCTAACACCGCCGACCCCTATATTATATTTATTAACCCCTAATCTGCCCCCCACAACGTCGCCTCCACCTGCCTACACTTATTAACCCCTAATCTGCCGACCGGACCGCACCGCTATTATAATAAAGTTATTAACCCCTAATCCGCCTCACTCCCGCCTCAATATCCCTATAATAAATAGTATTACCCCCTAATCTGCCCTCCCTAACATCGCCGACACCTGTGTTTGGGATCATTATCATGCTGAAAGACCCAGCCACGTTTCATCTTCAATGCCCTTGCTGATGGAAGGAGGTTTGCACTCAAAATCTCACGATACATGGCCCCATTCATTCTTTTATGTACACGGATCAGTCGTCCTGTTCCCTTTGCAGAGAAACGGCCCCAAAGCATGATGTTGCCACCCACATGCTTCACAGTAGGTATGGTGTTCTTTGGTTGCAACTCAGCATTCTCTCTACTCCAAACAAAAGTTGTGTTTCTACCAAACAGTCCTACTTTGGTTTCATCTGACCATATGACATTCTCTCAATCCGCTTCTGGATCATCCGAATGCTCTCTAGCATACTTCAGACGGGCCTGGACATGTACTGGCTTAAGCAGGGGGACACGTCTGGCACTGCAGGATCTGAGTCCCTGGCGGCGTAGTGTGTTACTGATGGTAGCCTTTGTTACGTTGGTCCCAGCTCTCTGCAGGTCATTCACTAGGTCCCCCCATGTGGTTCTGGGATGTTTGCTCACCGTTCTTGTGATCATTTTGACCCCACGGGGTGAGATCTTGCATGGAGCCCCAGATCGAGGGAGATTATCAGTGGTCTTGTATGTCTTCCATTTTCTAATTATTACTTCCACAGTTGATTTATTCACACCAAGCTACTTGCCTATTGCAGATTCAGTCTTCCCAGCCTGGTGCAGATCTACAATTTTGTTTCTGGTGTCCTTCGACAGCTCTTTGGTCTTCACCATAGTGGAGTTTGGAGTGTGACTGTTTGAGGTTGTGGACAGGTGTCTTTTATACTGGTAACAAGTTCAAACAGGTGCCATTAATACAGGTAATGAGTGGAGGACAGAGGAGCCTCTTAAAGAAGAAGATACAGGTCTGTGAGAGCCAGAAATCTTGCTTGTTTCCACCATAATATGCAAATAAATTCTTTCCAAATCAGACAATGTGATTTGTTTCCACATTTTGTCTCTCATAGTTGAGGTATACCTATGATGAAAATTACAGGCCTCTCTCATCTTCTTAAGTGGGAGAACTTGCACAATTGGTGGCTGACTAAATACTTTTTTGCCCCACTGTATATATATATATACAATAGCTATAATAATTATTAATTATTAATATTTTGTATTTAATATTTCCATAATGTGCTTTAAGATAACTAATTGTTCATGTGCACTAACCCGACACCTTGTTAGACCTAAAGCACAAAACCCCAACCGCATTACATTCCACTATTGATCACTTAGAAAAAAAGAAAATCAATTAACCCCCTTTGTGGGGTTTAAACACGCAGTGCTGCAGGGTCAATAGTGATAAAATTATATGCTTTAATGGATAAGAGCATGTCTTTTTTTGTCTATTATGGTCCTTTAACTAGCGTTGAAGGCTCGCTGACACACTGCTGGTGCTCCGCAGCTTCATAAATGTATTAAGAAGGCGAAATTAAGCTCAATAATTTTAATTCCCTTTAAGAAAACACAATTAATTTATTAAATGATACCATACTTAAATTAAAATATCAGTGCCGGGACTTCCGGGCAGCAGCCATCTTAAATCGCAATATTTTGTGCTGCTCCAGTCTTTAAGAATATCTATTAAAAAGTTTTGTTGTGCATGAACATCTTACAGCTATACCCACAGATCATAAATTATGAGATGTTCCTGAATCCTTTGAGCCGAAAATTGTGTCTACCAGCAGCCCAAATATTCCGGAGAAACTTTTGGAACTACCGCCTCCATATCCACCTCCCGGTAGACGCCTTCAGGTGCCTGCTGTATCGCAGCAAATAGTCTTGCTGTATTTGCTGTAATATAGGAGAGATAAGTGAAAGCTTTATGGTCTGTTGGTGTGTCATATACCTGTCTACTTGCTTACTGTCAGGGTGCCAGGAATCATACTGAGACGAGAAGTGCAAAAATAATCACACCTTTATTAATAGCAAAAAATAATAAAAAAAAGTCCACAAGTCAAATAACAAGCCAGGAGTCAAAACCACAGCTGGTAGTCAGACGAGCCGAGTCAGGAGCCAAAGCGAGTAGTCAGACGAGTCGGAATCAGGAACAAGGAGAACAGCAGAGTCAGGAACAAGCCAGGGAGCAGGAACCAGGAGGGACATCAGACAGCCAGGCAATACACAGGAACTGGAACTTTCACAAACAGGTCTGAGACAACGCAAGGGCAAAGCATACTGAACAGAGGCCCTTTAAATAATAAGTGATGACATCACAATTCTGAGACTGCAACCTATCTCACATGGATGATGTACACCAGTCTGGCCATAAAAGTGCATGCAGGAAATGAGCATCATCACACTATGCACCAGAGTCAGCAAGAGAGGTGAGTAAAATGGCTGCCAGCAACACATGGCAAACAAAGCATGGGAAAAACCCTGACAGTACCCTCCCCTCAACGACCCCTCCCCGCGGGAGGACAAAAGGCTTATTGGGGAAACGGGCATGGAAGGCACGGGGGAGGGCGGGAGCATAAACATCAGAGGAGGGAACCCATGAACGCTCCTCCGGACCGTAACCCCTCCAGTGAACCAAATACTGTACACGCCCCCTGGACATACGAGAGTCAATAATGCTGCTGACCTCATATTCTTCATGGTTGTCAACAAAGATAGGACAGGGACGAGGCAACACAGTGATAAACCGATAACAAACCAATGGTTTCAAGCACCCACGTGGAATGGAGTTGCCGGAGATGCTCCTCCAAAGCCAGAATACCCTGAGACATGAATGAATCGGGCAACAAGGATGGTTGAAACCCATGAACTGGGATAACTTGGAGGGAGCATTAATAGCACTATTATGAGCAAACTCTAACCAAGGTAACAGATCAGACCAATTATTGTGGTGATCGAAGACATAGCAACAGAGGTACTGTTCCAGAGCTTGATTAGACCGCTCCGCAGCCCCATTGGATTGAGGGTGATATGTCGAGGAGAAGGAAAGCTGGATCCCCATTTGAGTACAAAATGAACGCCAAAATCTGGAGACAAACTGGCTACCCTGGTCCAACACTATCTTCTTGGGTAACCCATGTAAACGGAAGACCTCCCGGGCAAAAATTGAAGCAAGCTCCTGAGTGGTAGGCAGCTTCTTCAAGGGAATGCAATGTGACATTTTAGAAAAACGGTCAACCACCATAAGGATAAAAGTATTGCCATTGGAAACAGGGAGCTCGACAATGAAGTCCATGGAAAGATGTGTCCAAGGACGCTCACCATTAGTAATAGGTTGAAGAAGACCCACAGGAAGACGTTGAGGAGTATTATTTTGTGCACAAACTGAGCAGGAGGCAACATACGCAGCAACATGAGAACGAAGACCTGGCCACTAGAATTGTCGAGTGACAGACCAAATGATTTGGTTCTTGCCTGGGTGACCTGCAGCTTTAGGATAGTGGTAAGTGTGCAAAAGTTTAGTTCGAAGACTCTCAGGAACAAAACACTTACCACTAGGTTTCTCAGGAGGTGCATTGGTTTGTGCAGCCAGGATCTCCACCCCCAAGGGAGAATCAAATTAGTACGTATGGTAGCCAAAATATGGTCAGGAGGTATAACTGGAGTAGGTACAGACTCCTCCTTGGACAGAGGCGAAAATTGTCGAGAGAGGGCATCAGCCCTAACATTCTTACTACCAGGCAAGTAGGAGACCACATAATTAAACCTAAACAAAAATAGTGCCTATCTGGCCTGTCGGGACGACAAAAGTTTTGCTTCAGATAGATAAGTTAAATTCTTGTGGTCAGTAAGAATGAGCACTGGTACGCTAGTACCCTTGAGAAGATGCCTCCATTCCTTGAGTGCCAAAATTATGGCCAGTAATTCCCTGTCACCAATTTAATAATTGCACTCTGCAGGAGACAATTTCTTAGAGAAGAAACCGCACGGATGCAAGGAACCGTCAGGCGTAGGACTTTGAGACAAGGGGGCACCTACTCCAGTCTCAGACGCATCAACCTCAAGAACAAAAGGCAGGACAGGGTTAGGATGAGCCAGAACTGGAGCGGCAGCAAAGGAAGTCTTAAGACTATCAAAGGCCTTAATGGCAGTAGGTGACCAATGGAGTGGATCATTCTCTTTACGGGTCATGTCTGTGATTTTTCAGTATATGTTTTTGTCAGTATATGGCCGTGTTATAACACAATATATTTAATAATTATCCTTTAAACTAAACCCCAATAAAATATGCATATACCAAAAACCATAAAATTAATATAAATTCCTAAGTTCTTTTTATCAGTTAATATTTATAGACACATTAAAATATATTTGTAGGAACAAGAATATGAATAAATACTATACACGTTTAAAAACTATTAAAATATGCTATGCAAAGTTCATAAAAGTTGCCTTATTCACAATAGCCTCCCAAATCAGAGTTGCATTTATAATATCACAATGAGACTAAGATATAAGCCACTAGACATTCAGCAATACAATCAGCTACTTAGACACAATTTATCCTATATAATTTCAATTTAAAACATAAGAAAACATAATTTATGCTTACCTCATAAATTTATTTCTCTTGTGGTGTATCCAGTCCACGGATCATCCATTACTTGTGGGATATTCTCCTTCCCAACAGGAAGTTGCAAGAGGATCACCCACAGCAGAGCTGCTATATAGCTCCTCCCCTAACTGCCATATCCAGTCATTCGACCGAAGACAAGCAGAGAAAGGAGAAACCATAGGGTGCAGTGGTGACTGTAGTTTAAAATTTAAAAAATACCTGCCTTAAAATGACAGGGCGGGCCGTGGACTGGATACACCACAAGAGAAATAAATTTATCAGTTAAGCATAAATTAAGTTTTCTCTTGTAAGGTGTATCCAGTCCACGGATCATCCATTACTTGTGGGATACCAATACCAAAGCAAAAGTACACGCATGAAGGGAGGGACAAGGCAGGTACTTAAACGGAAGGTACCACTGCCTGTAAAAGCCTCCGAAGAAGCAAAAGTATCAAATTTATAGAATTTTGAAAAGGTATGAAGCGAAGACCAAGTCGCCGCCTTGCAAATCTGTTCAACAGAAGCCTCATTTTTAAAGGCCCATGTGGAAGCCACAGCTCTAGTAGAATGAGCTGTAATCCTTTCAGGAGGCTGCTGGCCAGCAGTCTCATAAGCTAAGTGGATTATACTTCTTAGCCAAAACGAAAGAGAGGTTGCCGAAGCCTTTTGGCCTCTCCTCTGTCTAGAGTAGACAACAAACAAAGCAGATGTTTGACGAAAATCTTTAGTAGCTTGTAAATAATACTTTAAAGCACGAACCACGTCAAGATTGTGTAATAGACGTTCCTTCTTTGAAGAAGGATTAGGACACAATGATGGAACAACAATCTCCTGATTGATATTGTTATTAGATACCACCTTAGGTAAAAACCCAGGTTTGGTACGCAGAACTACCTTATCTGCATGGAAGATCAGATAAGGAGAATCACATTGTAAGGCAGATAACTCGGAAACTCTACGAGCCGAGGAAATAGCTACCAAAAAAAGAACTTTCCAAGATAAAAGTTTGATATCTATGGAATGAAGAGGTTCAAACGGAACCCCCTGAAGAATTTTAAGAACCAAATTTAAACTCCAAGTTGGAGCAACAGGTTTAAACACAGGCTTGATTCTAACTAAAGCCTGACAAAATGCCTGAACGTCTGGAACATCCGCCAGAGGCTTGTGCAAAAGAATAGACAGCGCAGAAATCTGTCCCTTTAAGGAACTAGCTGACAATCCTTTCTCCAATCCTTCTTAGAGAAAAGATAATATCCTGGGAATCCTGACCTTACTCCATGAGTAGCCCTTGGATTCACACCAATAAAGATATTTACGCCATATCTTATGATAGATTTTCCTGGTGACAGGCTTTCGTGCCTGAATTAAGGTATCAATGACTGACTCGGAGAAACCATGCTTTGATAAAATCAAGCGCTGAATCTCCAGGCAGTCAGCCTCAGAGAAATTAGATTTGGATGGTTGAAAGGACCTTGAAGTAGAAGGTCCTGTTTCAGTGGCAGCGTCCATGATGGAAAGGATGACATGTCCACCAGATCTGCATACCAAGTCCTGCGTGGCCACGCAGGCGCTATCAAGATCACTGATGCTCTCTCCTGCTTGATTTTGGCAATCAGACGAGGGAGCAGAGGAAACGGTGGAAACACATAAGCCAGGTTGAAGGACCAAGGCGCTGCTAGTGCATCTATCAGCGTTGCCTTGGGGTCCCTGGACCTGGATCCGTAACAAGGAAGCTTGGCGTTCTGGCGAGACGCCATGAGATCCAGTTCTGGTTTGCCCCAACGATGAATCAATTGTGCAAACACCTCCGGATGGAGTTCCCACTCCCCCGGATGAAAAGTCTGTCGACTTAGAAAATCCGCCTCCCAGTTCTCTACACCTCGGATATGGATAGCTGATAGGTGGCAAGAGTGAATCTCTGCCCAGCGAATTATCTTTGAGACTTCTAACATCGCTAGGGAACTCCTTGTTCCCCCTTGATGGTTGATGTAAGCCACAGTCGTGATGTTGTCCGACTGAAATCTGATGAACCTCATTGTCGCTAGCGGAGGCCAAGCCTCAAGAGCATTGAATATCGCTCTTAGTTCCAGAATGTTTATTGGAAGGAGTGTCTCCTCCTGAGTCCACGATCCCTGAGCCTTCAGGGAGTTCCAGACTGCCCCCCAGCCTAGAAGGCTGGCATCTGTCGTTACTATTGTCCAATCTGGCCTGCGAAAGGTCATTCCCTTGGACAGATGGACCCGAGATAGCCACCAGAGAAGAGAATCCCTGGTCTCTTGATCCAGATTTAGTAGAGGGGACAAATCTGTGTAATCCCCATTCCACTGACTGAGCATGCATAGTTGCAGCGGTCTGAAATGTAGACGTGCAAACGGCACTATGTCCATTGCCGCTTCCATACACTGAGCCACCGAAGGGCGAGAAGTGGAATAAAGAACACGGCAGGAATTTAGAAGTTTTGATAACCTGGACTCTGTCAGGTAAATCCTCATTTCTACAGAATCTATTAGAGTTCCTAGAAAGGAGACTCTTGTGAAAGGGGATAGAAAACTCTTTTCCTCGTTCACCTTCCACCCATGCGACCTCAGAAATGCCAGAACTATGTCCGTATGAGACTTGGCAATTTGGAAATTTGACGTCTGTATCAGAATGTCGTCTAAATAAGGGGCCACTGCTATGCCCCACGGTCTTAGGACCGCCAGAAGTGACCCCAGAACCTTTGTAAAGATTCTTGGGGCTGTAGCTAACCCAAAGGGAAGAGCTACAAACTGGTAATGCCTGTTCAGGAAGGCAAACCTGAGAAACCGATGATGATCTTTGTGTATCGGAATGTGAAGATAAGCATCCTTTAAATCCACTGTAGTCATGTATTGACCTCCTGGATCATAGGTAGTATGGTACGAATAGTCTCCATCTTGAATGATGGAACTCTGAGGAATTTGTTTAAAATCTTGAGATCTAAAATTGGTCTGAAGGTTCCCTCTTTTTTGGGAACCACAAACAGATTTGAGTAAAATCCCTGTCCTTGTTCCTCCTGTGGAACAGGATGGATCACTCCCATAACTAGGAGGTCTTGAACACAGTGTAAGAATGCCTCTCTCTTTATCTGGTTTGCAGATAATTGTGAAAGGTGAAATCTCCCTTTTGGAGGAGAAGCTTTGAAGTCCAGAAGATATCCCTGGGATACAATTTCCAACGTCCAGGGATCCTGGACATCTCTTGCCCAAGCCTGGGCGAAGAGCGAAAGTCTGCCCCCTACTAGATCCGTTACCGGATAGGGGGCTGATACTTCATGCTGTCTTAGGGGCAGCAGCAGGCTTTTGGCCTGCTTACCTTTGTTCCAGGTCTGGTTAGGTCTCCAGACCGACTTGGACTGGGCAAAAGTTGCCTCTTGTTTTGCATTAGAGGAAGTTGATGCCGTAGCCGCCTTGAAGTTTCGAAAGGCACGAAAATTAGTCTGTTTGGCCCTTGATTTGGACCTATCCTGAGGAAGGGCATAACCTTTTCCTCCAGTGATATCAGAAATGATCTCCTTCAAACCAGGCCCGAATAGGGTTTGCCCCTTGAAGGGAATGTTAAGCAGCTTAGACTTTGAAGTAACGTCAGCTGACCATGATTTAAGCCATAACGGCCTGCGCGCTTGAATAGCAAAACCAGAATTCTTAGCCGTTAGTTTAGTCAAATGAACAATGGCATCAGAAACAAACGAATTGGCTAGCTTAAGTGCTCTAAGCTTGTCAAGTATGTCATCCAATGGGGTTAGAGCCCCCCCAGAGACTCAAACCAGAAATCTGCAGCAGCAGTGACTGGGGCAATGCATGCAAGGGGCTGTAGAATAAAACCTTGTTGAATAAACATTTTCTTAAGGTAACCCTCTAACTTTTTATCCATTGGATCTGAGAAAGCACAACTGTCCTCGACAGGGATAGTAGTACGCTTAGCTAGGGTAGAAACTGCTCCCTCCACCTTAGGGACTGTCTGCCATAAGTCCCGTGTGGTGGCATCTATTGGGAACATTTTCTTAAAAATAGGAGGGGGAGAGAACGGCACACCTGGTCTATCCCATTCCTTAGTAATAATTTCTGTAAACCTTTTAGGTATTGGAAAAACATCAGTGCACACCGGCACTGCATAGTATTTGTCCAATCTACACAATTTTTCTGGCACTGCAATTGTATCACAGTCATTCAGAGCAGCTAAAACCTCCCTGAGCAACACGCGGAGGTGTTCAAGCTTAAATTTAAATGTAGACATATCAGAATCAGGTTGAATCTTTTTCCCTGAGTCAGAAACATCACCCACAGAAAGAAGCTCTCCTTCCTCAGCTTCTGTATATTGTGAGGGAGTATCAGACATAGCTCTTAAAGCGGCAGTATGCTCTGTATTTCTTCTAACTCCAGAGCTGTCTCGCTTTCCTCTAAACCCAGGTAGTCTGGATAATACTGCTGACAGGGTATTATCCATGACCGCCGCCATGTATTGTAAAGTAAACGCTATGGGCGCACTAGATGTACTTGGCGCTATTAGAGCGTAAGTCCCTTGAGCGGGAGTCAAAGGGTCTGACACGTGGGGCGAGTTAGTCGGCATAACTTCCCCCTCATCAGATTCCTCTGGTGATAAATTTTTTAAAGACAGAATATGATCTGTATTACTTAAAGTGAAATCAGTACATTTGGTACACATTCTAAGAGGGGGTTCCACCATGGCTTCTAAACATAATGAACAAGGAGTTTCCTCTATGTCAGACATGTTTAAACAGACTAGCAATGAGACCAACAAGCTTGGAAAACACTTTAAATCAAGTTAACAAGCAAAAAATAAAAACGGTACTGTGCCTTTAAGAGAAAAATTTTGTCAGAATTTGAAAAAGTGAAAAAAGGCAGTAAATCAAACAACATTTTTACAGTGTATATAATAAGCTAACAGAGCATTGCACCCACTTGCAAATGGATGATTAACCCCTTAGTTCAAAAAACGAATAAAAAAAACGATATCAACGTTTTTTAACAGCACACCAAACTGCCACAGCCTTGCTGTGGGCCTACCTTCCCCAACAAACGATTTTGGAAAGCCTAAGAGCCCTTGAGAGAGGTCCTACAGCATTCAGGGGACTCCTGGAGGAAGCTGGATGTCTCAGTCTGTAAAAGTTACTGCGCAAAAAAGCGCTAAATTAGTCCCCTCCCACTCATAGTAACACAGTGGAAAGCCTCAGGAAACTGTTTCTAGGCAAATTTAAGCCAGCCATGTGGAAAAAAACTAGGCCCCAATAAAGTTGTATCACCAAAGTATATATAAAAACGTTTAAACATGCCAGCAAACGTTTTATATTGCAAATCTATAAGAGTATTACCTCAGAAAGTAAGCATGATACCAGTCGCTATTAAATCACTGTATTCAGGCTTACCTTACATAAATCTGGTATCAGCAGCATTTTCTAGCATTCACATCTTCTAGACAATTTTTTAACTGCACATACCTCATAGCAGGATAACCTGCATGCCATTCCCCCTCTGAAGTTACCTCTCTCTTCAGTCATGTTTGAGAACAGCAATGGAACTTAGTTACAACCTGCTAAGATCATAGAAATCACAGGCAGATCCTTCTTCTATTTTCTGCCTGGGACAAAATAGTACAACTCCGGTACCATTTAAAAATAACAAACTTTTGATTGAAGAAAAAAACAACTACGTTACACCACTTCTCTCTTACTACCTCCATGCTTGTTGAGAGTTGCAAGAGAATGACTGGATATGGCAGTTAGGGGAGGAGCTATATAGCAGCTCTGCTGTGGGTGATCCTCTTGCAACTCTCTGTTGGGAAGGAGAATATCCCACAAGTAATGGATGATCCGTGGACTGGATACACCTTACAAGAGAAATTGTATAAATTATTTGTGCCAATAAACAAACTCTATGCCAATTTATCTAAGCTGAATTAAATTCTTAGTTATCTACAGTTACGACAAATTCTAAGACATATATATGTATATTTGCCAGATAAACAACTTAGCATTTAGGATTTGTTTAACAATACACAGGCTATGAAATACCAGTTTTAAAATACAATTTATTCCTTTAAGTCTGCTACCTACAGCAGCAATGGCTGTTTGTTTTATATATTTAGTATACAAAAGGCAAGCTTAAAACTCTTTAGGACTATGAATATAATTCTAAAATATAAATAATGCTCTTTAAGTCTATCAGATGTAATTTAACTGCAATGACTATGCATATATTTTGTTTTAGACATTTACCTGTAATTAGCAACCTTTTTATACTTTACCCAAATGACCAAAATCGATAATGCAATTTCCAAAAACTTTCTTGTTTCACCTCAGAATACAAATAAGTGTATTTGCAATCGATAAGAAAAGTTAGCCAGCTTTGCTTAGAATGACTGTATTTCAAACGCCCAGCAGTCAGTTATCACTCAAGGTCAGCAGCATGTCTCTTTTCCATCTTGCATTAGCTTATATATGTTTTCAATCATTGGTGAGGATATGGGAGGCCCTTTACGGAAACTGATCATCTCATTGGTCACCTGGGAAGCATCTCTCTGATTGGCCCTAGGCGATGCATGGTTACTATGGAAACGCATCTTTTAACAGTCAAATCTTTTGGCTGTAATACTGGATTTTGGTCATCGGGGGCAGCATGAAAAACAAACAGAATAATTTAACCATTTGTAGACAGTAAACACATTTCTTTAAAATGTGTATTCAAAAATGCCATATTTTCTTTAGATTAATAAATTACATGTTCACATGTACTGGACTATGTCACATTATTCATTCTGATTATTTTAATATGAAACATCAGTATTCTTTTTAATATCATTTTACATCAAAGTAATTTATACTGCTAACTATTCCAAAATTAATAGTATTTAAAATCCTTATATATATATTCATACAAATACAACATGTTTCACATTCAGTACACCCCCATTGGGACAACCACACAAGTACTCGCTATATGCCATGTGCTTTTGCTTAGCGAGTCTTCCTCCTGTCATTTTCCCTAGATTTCTGGAAAATAGAAAAAATGTTTATCTTTAATTCAATGGTTCAGTATTTGTATATATCAATGTATTTATTTTTCAACACAGCGAATATTTATTTAATATATTATGTCCCAGATGAATATATATATATATATATATATATATATATATATATATATATATATATATACATATATATGTTATTTGAGCTATTTCAAACACAAATGAAAAACTGGCATCATTCCTTTTGCAAGATTTATTTATTTTTATTTATGCCATACATAGACTTTAAATGCCAATTTGTCTGGGGTCTTCACATGAGAAACTCCACAGGGGAACATTTAACTTGTGGTTGTTAAAAATTACAGTTCTTTGAAGATGTTTGTGTTTTCAAACCTTCTCCCAGATGGAGTGGCTCCTCACCTTGTGCAAGAAACCCATATATGGGCATGTACTTTTTAGGCTCCATCATGCCCATATTACTTTGAAATGGTTCACTGATATTATCTATACAACAGTTTTAAGCTTTTGTTCTGTTCTTTGAAATGACTTAAATGTTATCTTTAATTAGGATAAACGTGTCTTCACCCATCAAAAATCATTTGGCAGAGGGAGTTGTGTTTTACAGTGAATAGAAGTGTTGTAAATAGCCTCATATATAATTAATCCTGTGGTCCCAGCAACCATACAGGGAGTGCAGAATTATTAGGCAAATGAGTATTTTGACCACATCATCCTCTTTATGCATGTTGTCTTACTCCAAGCTGTATAGGCTCGAAATCCTACTACCAATTAAGCATATTAGGTGATGTGCATCTCTGTAATGAGAAGGGGTGTGGTCTAATGACATCAACACCCTATATCAGGTGTGCATAATTATTAGGCAACTTCCTTTCCTTTGGCAAAATGGGTCAAAAGAAGGACTTGACAGGCTCAGAAAAGTCAAAAATAGTGAGATATCTTGCAGAGGGATGCAGCACTCTTAAAATTGCAAAGCTTCTGAAGCGTGATCATCGAACAATCAAGCGTTTAATTCAAAATAGTCAACAGGGTCGCAAGAAGCGTGTGGAAAAACCAAGGCACAAAATAACTGCCCATGAACTGAGAAAAGTCAAGCGTGCAGCTGCCAAGATGCCACTTGCCACCAGTTTGGCCATATTTCAGAGCTGCAACATCACTGGAGTGCCCAAAAGCACAAGGTGTGCAATACTCAGAGACATGGCCAAGGTAAGAAAGGCTGAAAGACGACCACCACTGAACAAGACACACAAGCTGAAACGTCAAGACTGGGCCAAGAAATATCTCAAGACTGATTTTTCTAAGGTTTTATGGACTGATGAAATGAGAGTGAGTCTTGATGGGCCAGATGGATGGGCCCGTGGCTGGATTGGTAAAGGGCAGAGAGCTCCAGTCCGACTCAGACGCCAGCAAGGTGGAGGTGGAGTACTGGTTTGGGCTGGTATCATCAAAGATGAGCTTGTGGGGCTTTTCGGGTTGAGGATGGAGTCAAGCTCAACTCCCAGTCCTACTGCCAGTTTCTGGAAGACACCTTCTTCAAGCAGTGGTACAGGAAGAAGTCTGCATCCTTCAAGAAAAACATGATTTTCATGCAGGACAATGCTCCATCACACGCGTCCAAGTACTCCACAGCGTGGCTGGCAAGAAAGGGTATAAAAGAAGAAAATCTAATGACATGGCCTCCTTGTTCACCTGATCTGAACCCCATTGAGAACCTGTGGTCCATCATCAAATGTGAGATTTACAGGGAGTGCAGAATTATTAGGCAAATGAGTATTTTGACCACATCATCCTCTTTATGCATGTTGTCTTACTCCAAGCTGTATAGGCTCGAAAGCCTACTACCAATTAAGCATATTAGGTGATGTGCATCTCTGTAATGAGAAGGGGTGTGGTCTAATGACATCAACACCCTATATCAGGTGTGCATAATTATTAGGCAACTTCCTTTCCTTTGGCAAAATGGGTCAAAAGAAGGACTTGACAGGCTCAGAAAAGTCAAAAATAGTGAGATATCTTGCAGAGGGATGCAGCACTCTTAAAATTGCAAAGCTTCTGAAGTGTGATCATCGAACAATCAAGCGTTTCATTCAAAATAGTCAACAGGGTCGCAAGAAGCGTGTGGAAAAACCAAGGCGCAAAATAACTGCCCATGAACTGAGAAAAGTCAAGCTTGCAGCTGCCAAGATGCCACTTGCCACCAGTTTGGCAATATTTCAGAGCTGGAACATCACTGGAGTGCCCAAAAGCACAAGGTGTGCAATACTCAGAGACATGGCCAAGGTAAGAAAGGCTGAAAGACGACCACCACTGAGCAAGACACACAAGCTGAAACGTCAAGACTGGGCCAAGAAATATCTCAAGACTGATTTTTCTAAGGTTTTATGGACTGATGAAATGAGAGTGAGTCTTGATGGGCCAGATGGATGGGCCCGTGGCTGGATTGGTAAAGGGCAGAGAGCTCCAGTCCGACTCAGACGCCAGCAAGGTGGAGGTGGAGTACTGGTTTGGGCTGGTATCATCAAAGATGAGCTTGTGGGGCCATTTCGGGTTGAGGATGGAGTCAAGCTCAACTCCCAGTCCTACTGCCAGTTTCTGGAAGACACCTTCTTCAAGCAGTGGTACAGGAAGAAGTCTGCATCCTTCAAGAAAAACATGATTTTCATGCAGGACAATGCTCCATCACACGTGTCCAAGTACTCCACAGCGTGGCTGGCAAGAAAGGGTATAAAAGAAGAAAATCTAATGACATGGCCTCCTTGTTCACCTGATCTGAACCCTATTGAGAACCTGTGGTCCATCATCAAATGTGAGATTTACAAGGAGGGAAAACAGTACACCTCTCTGAACAGTGTCTGGGAGGCTGTGGTTGCTGCTGCACGCAATGTTGATGGTGAACAGATCAAAACACTGACAGAATCCATGGATGGCAGGCTTTTGAGTGTCCTTGCAAAGAAAGGTGGCTATATTGGTCACTGATTTGTTTTTGTTTTGTTTTTGAATGTCAGAAATGTATATTTGTGAATGTTGAGATGTTATATTGGTTTCACTGGTAAAAATAAATAATTGAAATGGGTATATATTTGTTTTTTGTTAAGTTGCCTAATAATTATGCACAGTAATAGTCACCTGCACACACAGATATCCCCCTAAAATAGCTATAACTAAAAACAAACTAAAAACTACTTCCAAAACTATTCAGCTTTGATATTAATGAGTTTTTTGGGTTCATTGAGAACATGGTTGTTGTTCAATAATAAAATGAATCCTCAAAAATACAACTTGCCTAATAATTCTGCACTCCCTGTATATATGAAAATTATATATATATATAATTTTCATTTATAATATTCATATACCCTGACAGTTTGACCAAGGTAGAAAAAGAAATTTATGCTTACCTGATAAATTGATTTCTTCTACGATACGACGAGTCCACGGATTTCATCCTTACTTGTGGGATATTATCCTCCTGCTAACAGGAAGTGGCAAAGAGCACCACAGCAGAGCTGTATATATAGCTCCTCCCCTCCCCTCCACCCCCAGTCATTCGACCAAAGGTTAAGGAAGAGAAAGGAAAAGCTAAAAGGTGCAGAGGTGACTGAAGTTGTAAAAATAAAACAAAATATAATCTGTCTTAAAAATGACAGGGAGGGCCGTGGACTTGTTGTATCGTAGAAGAAATCAATTTATCAGGTAAACATAAATTTCCTTTTCTTCTACAAGATACGACGAGTCCACGGATTTCATCCTTACTTGTGGGATACAATACCAAAGCTACAGGACACGGATAAAAGGGAGGGACAAGACAGAGACCTAAACGGAAGGCACCACTGCTTGAAGAACTTTTCTCACAAAAAAAAAAAAAACAGCCTCAGAAGAAGCAAAAGTATAAAATTTATAAAATTTGGAAAAAGTATGAAGAGACGACCAAGTTGCAGCCTTACAAATCTGTTCAACAGAAGCATCGTTTTTAAAGGCCCATGTGGAAGCCACAGCCCTAGTAGAATGAGCCGTAATTCTTTCAGGAGGCTGCTGTCCAGCGGTCTCATACGCCAGACGGATGATACTACTCAGCCAAAAAGAAAGAGAGGTAGCCGTAGCTTTCTGACCCCTACTCTTTCCAGAATAAACAATGAATAAAGAAGATGATTGACGGACATCCTTAGTCGCCTGCAAGTAAAACTTCAAGGCACGTTATGTAACAGACGCTCCTTCTTAGAAGAAGGATTAGGACACAAGGAAGGAACAATAATCTCCTGTTTAATATTCTTATTTGAAACAACCTTAGGAAGAAATCCAGGTTTGGTACGTAAAACCACCTTATCAGAATGAAATCACATTGTAACGCTGAAAGCTCCGAAACTCTTCGAGCAGAAGAAATAGCAACTAAAAACAGAACTTTCCAAGACAACAATTTAATATCTATGGAATGCATGGGTTCAAACGGAACCCCTTGAAGAACTTGAAGAACTAAATTCAAACTCATGGGAGGAGTAATTGGTCTAAATACAGGCTTAATTCTAGTTAGAGCCTGACAAAAAGACTGAACATCTGGCACATCTGCCAAACGCTTGTGAAGCAAAATTGACAAAGCAGAAATTTGTCCCTTTAAGGAACTTGCTGATAACCCTTTCTCCAATCCTTCTTGGAGAAAGGACAGAATCCTGGGAATCCTAATTTTACTCCATGAGTAACCCTTGGATTCACACCAAAAAAGATATTTACGCCATATCTTATGATAGATTTTTCTAGTGACAGCCTTTCGAGCCTGTATCAAAGTATCGATGACCGAATCAGAGAATCCCCGCTTCGATAAAATCAAGCGTTCAATCTCCAAACAGGAGTAAGCTTCAGAGAAATTAGATTTGGATGTTGGAAAGGACCTTGAACGATAAGGTCCTGTCTCAAAGGAAGTTTACACGGTGGTAGAGAGGACATGTCCACTAAATCTGCATACCAAGTCCTGCGTGGCCATGCAGGCACTATCAGGATTACTGAAGCTCTCTCCTGTTTGATTCCAGCAATCACACGTGGAAGGAGAGGAAACGGTGGAAACACATAAGCTAGGCTGAACGACCAAGGCACTGCCAGGGCATCTATCAGTTCGGCCTGTGGATCCCTCGACCTGGATCAGTAACGTGGAAGTTTGGCATTCTGACGAGATGCCATCAGATCCAGTTCCGGTCTGCCCCATTGGCGAACCAATGAAGCAAACACCTACGGATGGAGTTCCCACTCACCCGAATGGAAAGTCTGACGACTTAGAAAATCCGCTTCCCAGTTTTTTACTCCTGGGATGTAGATTGCCAACAAGAGTGGGCCTCCGCCCATCGGATTATCTTGGATACTTCTGTCATTGCTAAGGAACTCCTCGTTCCCCCCTGATGATTGATATATGCCACAGTCGTGATGTTGTCTGACTGGAATCTGATGAATTTGGCCGAAGCCAACTGAGGCCATGCCTGAAGCGCATTGAATATTGCTCTCAGTTCCAGGATATTGATTGGAAGTAGAGACTCCACCTGAGTCCAAACACCCTGAGCCTTCAGGTAATTCCAGACTGCACCCCAGCCCAGTAGACTGGTGTCCGTTGTCACTATCACCCACGAGGGTCTGCGGAAACAAGTCCCCTGGGACAGATGATCCGGTGACAATCACCAAAGAAAAGAGTCTCTGGTCTCTTGATCCAGATTTATCTGAGGAGATAAATTCGCATAGTCCCCATTCCACTGTGGTCTGAGATGAAAGAGGGCAAACGGAATGATGTCCATTGCCGCTACCATTAATCCAATGACCTCCATGCACTGAGCCATTGATGGGCGAGGAATGAACTGAAGTGCTCTGCAAGTATTTAGAATCTTTGTTTTTCTGACCTCCATCAGAAATATTTTCATGTCTACTGAGTCTATAAGAGTCCCCAAGAAGGGAACCCTTGTCCGTGAACTAGTGAACTCTTTTCTATGTTCACTTTCCAACCGTGAGTTCTCAGGAAAGACAATACTATGTCCGTGTGAGATTTTGTCAAATGATAAGTTGACGCCTGAATCAGAATATCGTCCAGATAAGGCACCACCGATATGCCCCGTGGTCTGAGAACCACTAGAAGAGACCCTAGAACCTTTGTGAAGATTCTGGGTGCTGTAGCCAACCCGAGGGGAAGAGCCATGAACTGATGTTTGTCCAGGAAGGCAAATCTTAGGAACTGATGATGATCCTTGTGGATAGGAATATGAAGGTAAGCATCCTTCAAGTCCACGGTAGTCATATATTGACCCTCCTGAATCATTGGTAAGATTGTTCGAATAGTCTCCATATTGAATGATGGGAGTCTGAGAAATTTGTTTAAAAACACGAGAGATCTAAAATGGGTCTGAAAGTTCCCTCTTTTTTGGGAACCACGAGAAGATTTGAGTAAAACCCCTGTCCCTGTTCCGGCTTTGGAACGGGACAAATTACTCCCATGGTAGAGAGGTCTTTTACACAGCGTAAGAATGCCTCTCTTTTTATATGGTCTACAGATAATCGTGAAAGATGAAATCTCCCTCTTGGGAAAAAATCCTTGAATTCCAGTTGATACCCGTGGGTCACGATTTCCAGCGCCCAGGGGTCCTGAAATCTCTTGCCCAAGCCTGAGCAAAGAAAGAAAGTCTGCCCCCTACTAGATCCGGTCCCGGATCGGGGGCCACCCCTTCATGCTGTCTTTGTAGCAGCAGCTGGCTTCTTGGATTGTTTACCTTTATTCCAAGTCTGGTTGGGTCTCCAGACTGACTTAGATTGAGCAAAATTCCCTTCTTGCTTTGTGGAGGAAGAGGAAGCAGAGGGTCCTCCTTTAAAGTTTCGAAAGGAACGAAAATTATTTTGTTTACCCCTCATCTTAACAGACTTGTCCTGAGGTAGGGCATGGCCTTTACCTCCAGTAATGTCAGAAATGATTTCCTTCAATTCAGGCCCGAATAAGGTCTTACCCTTGAAAGGAATAGCTAAAAGCTTAGATTTTGATGACACATCAGCAGACCAAGATTTGAGCCATAACGCTCTACGCGCTAGAATGGCAAATCCTGCATTTTTCGCCCCTAACTTAGCAATTTGAAAGCAAGATGTCATCTAATGGAGTCTCAACCTTCAGAGATTCTTCTAGAGCATCAAACCAAAAAGCTGCTGCAGTAGTTACTGGAACAATGCAAGTCGTAGGTTGTAAAAGGAAACCCTGATGAATAAAAAAGTTCTTTAGAAGACCCTCTAACTTTTTATCCATAGGGTCTTTGAAAGCACAACTGTCCTCAATAGGTATAGTTGTTGGCTTAGCCAGGGTAGATATAGCTCCTTCCACCTTAGGGACCGTTTGCCACGAGTCCCGAATGGTGTCTTAAAAATGGGGGAGAGAACGGTATACCTGGTCTATCCCATTCCTTTTTTACAATTTCCGAAAATTCTTTTAGGAACCGGAAAAACATCAGTGTAAGTAGGCACCTCTAGTAATTTGTCCATCTTACACAATTTCTCTGGTGGTATCACAATAGGGTCACAATCATCCAGAGTCGCTAAAACCTCCCGAAGTAACAGGCGGAGGTGTTCAAGCTTAAATTTAAAGAACATCACGTCCGAATCTGTCTGAGGTAACACATTTCCTGAGTCTGAAAGTTCTTCCTCGGACAGCAATTCCCTGACCCCCAACTCAGAACACTGTGAGGGTACATCAGAAATAGCCAATAAAGCATCAGAGGATTCAGTATTCACATTAATACCTGACCTACTGCGTTTACCCTGTAACACTGGTAATTTAGATAAAACCTCTGTAAGGGTAGTTGACATAACTGCAGCCATCTCCTGCAGAGTAAAAGAATTAGGCGCACTAGAAGGTTGTAACACTTGGGGAGAATTGGATTGCATATCCTGGTTCTCTTTGGATTGAGAATCATCCTTAGGCACACTTTCTTGACCTAAAATATGCTTTTTACAGTGTAAGGCCCTTTCAGTACAAGAGATACACAATGTAAGATGGGGTTCCACAATGGCTTCTAAACACATAGAGCAATGAGATTCCTCAATGTCAGACATGTTGAACAGACTAGTAATAACCACAATAGTCGTTAAACACTTTATTTATTGATTAAAACAATTTTTTGAAAAGCATGTACTGCGCCTTTAAGAAATAAAAAAGCGCACAATTTTCCAAAACTGCTTCAAAACGTTAATTTGCCCTAAAAATTAACTACACCTATTCAATGGCTCCAAAATTATTGCACCCCAAGAGTAAGGGGAGAAATAAACTTCTAAAAGGTATTTATACACACAAATATGTTAGATTTGACAAAAATAACCCCTGCCTACCTGCCCCCAGGGTACTGCAAAATGACTCTGCAACGATCCGGTTAATAAAACACCAGTCTAGGCTCAACCGGAGCTAATGCCTGCTGCCTTCTCAGCCAGAGTAAAGTGCGCGTCTGAGCGCACAAAATTAAGCCCTGCCCATCATGTCTGATGATCGTATAGGCCTGAACAACCGCATGGTGAAGCAGTTTAAAGTATAAGCCATGTGGATCTATAAAACCCCTAAATACACTCAAAACATGGCCCAACTGTTTATAAACAATAAAAACGTTAAGCAAATTGCCTCTCCTAGTGTCTCTTTATAATGCGGTTATCCATTATAATGTTTGCCCAATATGTCATATACAATAAATTAAGCATAGGTTACTCAGTAATACCCTTCTTTTACAGGGCTACTGCTTACCCCTTCCCTTGCAGGGAAATAAATGTCAGCCAGTTCTGATATACCAAGTCTCTTCAGAAATAAAGGGCTGCACATACCTCAATGCTGCTTGTAGCATGAAACTGTTCACCACACTGAAGATGTCTCTTGTATTACCTTCAGAAGTCTTGTGGGAACCAACATGGATCTTAGTTACAGCTGCTAAGATCATCAACCTCAGGGCAGAAATCTTCCATATCCCCCTGAGGGAAATAGTACTCACCGGTACCATTTAAAATAAAAAAACTAATTTCGTCCACCATACAACACCTTACACCAGAGGGCTCAAGTGGTTCTCTCACCACCTTAGAAATCATTTGTAGCTCGCCAACAAGACCCAAGAACTCTATATCTAGACTATATCAAGCAGTTCAACGTGTTACAGGGAACACTAAAACCCCTCTACAAACTAAATGGGAGACAGATCTAGATACGGTATTTGAGGTTCACACATGGCAGGACATCTTATATAATACAGGAAGAGGGTTACTCAGTGCAGATATGTTAGAGAACTGTATTTAAACTAGCTTTCGCTGGTACCTTACCCCAATAATAACCTCACAAACTATAAGACATGGTTCCAAACTCTGCTATAGAGGATGCGAAGAAGAGGGTTCATACAAACACATGTGGTGGGACTGCCCTCACTCCCATAATATATGGAATAAATTGTCACATTTCCTAAGTTCCATCCTGGAAAGTCCCATTAAACTCTCTATGGAACAAGCATTACTACATACCAGACTTAAAGAGTTTAACAAACATATAAATCAATTCATTAAGATTACTTGCACGGCCACTAGGGTGTGTATTGCACGTCGCTGGAGGGAGAGTGCTCCAAACTAGGGGGAAATTATACTTAAGATCAGGCACTATTATGAGATGTCAGCACAGGCAGCCACGCTACAGGGTACGCAGGAAACCTTCCAGAAAGTCTGGTATTACTGGATTATGCATGATACACCCAAAACTAGAGCAGAGGATATATGAAGGGTCTTCTACACACAGGTCCACCTATTTTTGATCTGTAAGTCTATGTGAAGCCGTTCAGATACCGAACTATACCACATAGAGTAAAGGATGAGGTTCCATATAGGTCCTTTCCCGTCCCCCTTTCCTTCCCTTTCTTTCTCCATTTCTAACTATTCTCTTCCTTCCCCTTTATCTTGAACTTTGTTCATAGTTAAGTTTTTAGCAAAACTCTGTGAATATCGTTAGATCTTTAATTGTGACGTCTATTTTTTCTCTCTCTTTTTTTGAATGAGTTTAAAGCTGTTAATGTCACTGTTACAACGTATATTATTTTCAGACTTCTGTTGTATGATTTGTTTTGCTATAAAAAAGCAAAAGGAAAAATATTTTCAATAAAAATCTATATTAAAATAAAATAAAAAAACTTCTTGATTGAAGAAACTAAAACTCACTTTACCTCTTCCTAGTATAACACAGGCAAAGAGAATGACTTGGGGTGGAGGGGAGGAGCTATATATACAGGTCTGCTGTGGTGCTCTTTGCCACTTCCTGTTAGCAGGAGGATAATATCCCACAAGTAAGGATGAAATCCGTGGACTCGTCGTATCTTGTAGAAGAAAAGTTTTTAATAAACTTTCTATAGTAATTGACGAACCACAAAAAAACGTTGAACAGACCGAAGACCAACTGCGCGAGGCCACTGCAGAACTGCAGACAACTTGTCAGGATCCATGCAGAACCCTGCAACGGAGATAACATAACCTAGGAAGGTTACCTGAGTGTGATGGAACTCCCATTTCTCGAGTTTACAAAACAGGCCGTTCTCAAGTAGTCTCTGAAGAACCAGTGTAACATCAGAACGATGAGCCTCAAGTGTGGGTGAGTATATGAGGATGTTGTCTAAATACACCACAACACACTGTTTGCAACATATATCGTAGGACATCATTAATAAATTCCTGGAAAACAGCAGGAGCATTACATAGGCTCCTGGTGTTAAATGCTGTTTTCCATTCATGGCCCTCCTTGATCCTAACGAGATTGTACGCTCCTCTCAAATCAAGTTTAGAAAAAAACGTATCTCCCTTGATGCAGTAAAAGAGTTCCGTAATGAGTGGAATAGGGTAAGCATTCTTAATGGTAAGACGATTAAGACCCCTATAATCGATGCATGGTCTTAACTCGCCACCCTTTTTCTTCACAAAGAAGAAGCCAGCCCCTGCAGGATTTGCAGATGATCCCCCGCGACAGAGCATCGGCAACATACTCCTCCATAGCACAATTCTCCGCAACAGACAGAGGGTAAACCCAGCCCTGAGGAGGAATGGCTCCGAGTTGCAGGTCTATGGCACAATCGTAAGACCGGTGAGGAGGCAACGTACCGGCACGCACCTTGTCAAAAACGTCTAGGAACTCTCGGTACTCTTTTGGCAATTGAGATACTGAAGAAGTGCACAAGACTTTAAATGGTTTCCGAAGACAAGTGGAAATACATTGCAGAGACCACGACAAAATTTCGGATCTGCACCAGTCGAGACTGGGATTGTGCTTTTGGAGCCAGAGATAACCCAGAACTGGAAAATGCGGAGAATTTATCACCTGGAACTGGAGGGTTTCAAAATAGAGAGCCCCAACAGCCATGGATAACTGAGCGTTCTTGTGAGTAATGAGTGCGGGTTGAAGGGGCCTGCCATCAATGGCCTCAATAGCAAGCGGAGCAGACCAAGGCAAGACAGGAATGGAGTGCTTTGATACAAAAGCACTGTCAATTAAATAGCCTGCAGCACCGGATTCCACAAGAGCCAAGGTGACTATGGAGGAGTCCACCCAGGAAAGGACAACCGTGACCAAAGGTTTCTCCTTTAGCGGTTCTGGGGACGAGGCTAAACCACCCAAGGTTTGCCCCCGACAGGACCTTAGGTGTGAGCATTTTCTGGCCGTGTAGAACAAGACTTCAAAAGGTGGCCCCGTAACCCACAATAGAGGCAGAGCCCCTCCCTCCTCCTAAAGGCCCTCTCCGCCGTGTAGAGAGGCGTGAATCCCAACTGCATCGGCTCAGCAGTACCTGGTGACTCAGGACCAGTAGGCATGGGAGGAGAGGGAGGCATGCATGGGAACGAACACGTAGGGGACAACGGAACAGGAGGCTTCCGAAATCGCTCCTTGAAAGAGGGCCTCTCTCTGAGTCTGATGTCAATTAGGATCAAAAAAGACACTAATGCCTTGAGATCCTCTGGTAAATCTCTGGCAGCAACTTCGTCTTTAATCGCATCAGAGAGCCCATGAAAGAAGGCGGCAACAAGGGCTTCATTGTTTCAACCTACCTCTGCGGCAAGCGTACGGAACTCAATGGCATACTGAGCAACAGATTTCGAACCTTGCTGAATAGACATGAGTCGTTTAGCAGCAGAGGAGGAGCCAACCGGAACATCAAATACCCTTTGAAAGGAGGCCACAAATTCAGGGTAATTTGAAATCACAGGTTTATTAGTCTCCCACAAGGGATTAGCCCAGGTAAGAGCTGTGTCAGAGAGTAACAGATGAGAAATCCCACTTTAGCTCTGTCAGAGGGAAATGCCTGTGGTAACATCTCAAAGTAAATGCCCACCTGGTTCAAAAACCCTCTGCACTGAATAGGATTACCTCCATATCGCTGAGGTAGAGGTGCAGAACCGGACATGCTCCTGGTAGGACTAGGTGCAGCAGCGGAAACAGGAGCAGCCATAACTTGCGGGACACTTTGGTCCAAATGTGCAGTGCGAGTCAGCAGGGTTTGCAGGGCTAGTGCAAATTGATCCAAGCAGTGATCCTGTTCATCCATCCTGGAAATGATGGTAGGTAAAGGTGGATTATTAGCACCATCAGGATTCATGGCCTTTGCATAATGTCAGGGTGCCAGGAATCAGACTGAGACGAGAAGTGCAAAAATAATCACACCTTTATTAATAGCAAAAAATAATTAAAAAGTCCACAAGTCAAATAACAAGCCAGGAGTCAAAACCACAGCTGGTAGTCAGACGAGCTGAGTCAGGAGCCAAAGCGAATAGTCAGAGAAGCCGAGTCAGGAGCCAAAGAGAGTAGCCAGACGAGCCGGAATCAGGAACAAGGAGAACAGCAGAGTCAGGAACAAGCCAGGGAGCAGGAACCAGGAGGGACGTCAGACAGTCAGGTAATACACAGGAACTGGAACTCTCACAAACAGGTCTGAGACAACGCAAGGGCAAAGCATACTGAACAGAGGCCCTTTAAATCATAAGTGATGACATCACAATTCTGAGACTGCAACCTGTCTCACATGGATGTTGTACACCAGTCTGGCCATAAAAGGGCATGCAAGAAATGACCAGCATCACACACTATGCACCAGTTAGCAATAGAGGTGAGTAAAATGGCTGCCAGCAGCACATGGCAAACAAAGCAGGGGAAAAATCCTGACACTTACCAATATGGAGGAACTGTACGCAACTTTCCACTCTCCCATGGAGGACTTTGAGCATAAAATCTGTCAAAGGCTTGACAACCCCTTGACAGCAGCAGGGTGCCGGTTTTCCCAATAGAGCTGTTATCTTGCTCTCTAAAGCTGTACCATGGAGTGGCTTGAATACATACGCTTGATGTTTTTTGGTATTAAGAGACTGTTTGTCCAGAAGATCAAGACCTTGAGGGCCACAGCAAGACAGGAGTAGTCTAACTTTCTTACCAGTTGAACGGGTGTGAACAGCCATACACGTGTGAGACTGCCATGAATTGATATAAACTTCTAAACCTCTTATGATGGCAGATCGATAGACCAGATGTGTGAGGATATATGGATTCTTTATACCCATGTAACTCTGCTGCAATGTTATAAACTTTAAACTAATGTGTTTCCTACCTAATAGTTAATGGATTTTGCTATTTGTCACTGTGTACATTATTGGGGCTTATTAACTGATATACAGTTTGTCGGTAAAGACCCGCATAGCTAACGCTGCTTTTTTTTCCAGCGCACCCTTAAGACAACGCTGGTATGTAGAGTTGTCTGAGTGGCTGCGTTAGGCTCAGAAAAGGGAGCATTGAGCATAATTTACCTTCCCTTCAACTCTCAATACCAGCGTTGCCTACGGTAGCGGTAAGCTGGAAAAACGTGCTCTTGCACAATCTCCCCATAGGATACAATGGGGCTGAGCTGGCTGGAAAAAACCTAACACCTGCAAAAAAGCAGCGTTCAGCTCCTAGCGCAGCCCCATTGTTTCCTATGGGGAAACACTCTCTAAGTCTGCACCTAACATCCTAACATGAACCCAGAGTCTAAACACCCCTAACCTTACACTTATAAACCCCTAATCTGCCGCCCCCGCTATCTCTGACACCTGCATTATATTATTAACCCCTAATCTGCTGACCGGACACCGCCGCAACCTACATTATCCCTATGAACCCCTAATCTGCTGCCCCTAACATCGCCAACACCTATATTATATTTATTAACCCCTAATCTGCCCCCCAATGTCGCCGCTACCTTACCTACACTTATTAACCCCTAATCTGCTGACCGGACCTCGCCGCCACTATAATAAATGTATTAACCCCTAAATCGCCGCACTCCCGCCTTGCAAACACTATAATACATTTTATTAACCCCTAATCTGCCCTCCCTAACATCGCCGCCACCTACCTACAATTATTAACCCCTAATCTCCCGCCCGCAATGTCGCCGCTACTATAATAAAGTTATTAACCCCTATAATGAAGTCTAACCCTAACCCTAACACCCCCCTAACTTAAATATAATTTAAATTAAACGAAATAATATTCCTATAATTAAATAAATTATTCCTATTTAAAACTAAATACTTACCTATAAAATAAACCCTAATATAGCTACAATATAACTAATAATTACATTGTAGCTATTTTAGGATTTATATTTATTTTACAGGCAACTTTGTATTTATTTTAACTAGGTACAATAGCTATTAAATAGTTAATAACTATTTAATAGCTACCTAGTTAAAATAAGTACAACATTACCTGTAAAATAAATCCTAACCTAAGTTACAAATACACCTAACACTACACTATCATTATATTAATTAAATCAATTAACCACAATTAGCTAAACTAAAATACAATTAAATAAACTATTCTATAATACAAAAAAAACAAAACACTAAATTACAAAAAAAAAAAAATTACAAGAAGTTTAAACTAATTACACCTAATCTAAGCCCCCTAATAAAATAAAAAATCCCCCAAAATGAAAAAATGCCTTACCCTATTCTAAATTTAAAAAATAATCAGCTCTTTTACCAGCCCTTAAAAGGGCTTTTTGCGGGGCATTGCCCCAAAGTAATCAGCCCTTTTACCTGAAAAAAAAAATACAACCCCCAACATTAAAACCCATCACCCACATACCCCTACTCTAACCCACCCAAACCCCCCTTAAAAACCCTAACGCTAACCCCCTGAAGATCTCCCTACCTTGAATCGTCTTCACCCAACCCGGGCCGAAATGTTCATCCAAGAATCCTATCAGCCAATTGGAATTGAATTGACGCCATCTTGGATGACGTCCCTTAAAGGAACCTTCACTTGTCTTTCAGTTGTCGGTTGAAGAGGATGGCTCCGCGTTGGCTCCTTTGAAGATGGCTCCGCTCCGGATGGATGAAGATTGAAGACGCCGCCTGGATGAAGACTTCTACCGGATGAAGGACCTCCTCTGCGCACCTTGGATGAAGATTTCAGCCCGGTTGGGTGAAGACGACTCAAGGTAGGGAGATCTTCAGGTGGTTAGCGTTAGGTTTTTTTAAGGGGGGTTTGGGTGGGTTAGAGTAGGGGTATGTGGGTGGTGGGTTTTAATGTTGGGGGGGTTGTATTTTTTTTTTACAGGTAAAAAAGCTGATTACTTTCGGCAATGCCCCGCAAAAAGCCCTTTTAAGGGCTGGTAAAAGAGCTGATTACTTTTGTAATTTAGAATAGGGTAGGGCATTTTTTTATTTTGGGGGGATTTTTTTATTTTATTAGGGGGTTTAGATTAGGTGTAATTAGTTTAAACTTCTTGTAATTTTTTTTTTGTAATTTAGTGTTTTTTTTTATTATAGAATAGTTTATTTAATTGTATTTTAGTTTAGCTAATTGTGGTTAATTGATTTAATTAATTTAATGATAGTGTAGTGTTAGGTGTATTTGTAACTTAGGTTAGGATTTATTTTACAGGTAATTTTGTGCTTATTTTAACTAGGTAGCTATTAAATAGTTATTAACTATTTAATAGCTATTGTACCTAGTTAAAATAAATACAAAGTTGCCTGTAAAATAAATATAAATCCTAAAATAGCTACAATGTAATTATTAGTTATATTGTAGCTATATTAGGGTTTATTTTATAGGTAAGTATTTAGTTTTAAATAGGAATAATTTATTTAATTATAGGAATATCATTTCGTTTAATTTAAATTATATTTAAGTTAGGGGGGTGTTAGGGTTAGACTTCGGTTTAGGGGTTAATAACTTTATTATAGTAACAGCGACGTTGCAGGCTGGAGATTAGGGGTTAATAATTGTAGGTAGGTGGAGGTGATGTTAGGGAGGGCAGATTAAGGGTTAATAAAATGTATTATAGTGTTTGCGAGGCGGGAGTGCGGCGGTTTAGGGTTAATACATTTATTATAGTGTGGGCGAGGTCCGGTCGGCAGATTAGGGGTTAATAACTGTAGGTAAGGTAGCAGCGACGTTGGGGGGGGGCAGATTAGGGGGTAATAAATATAATATAGGTGTTGGCGATGTTAGGGGCAGCAGATTAGGGGTTCATAGCTATAATGTAGGTGGCGGCGGTGTCCGGTCGGCAGATTAGGGGTTAAAATTTTTTATTAGAGGGTTGGCGATGTGGGGGTGGCTCGGTTTAGAGGTACATAGGTAGTTTATGGGTGTTAGTGTACTTTATAGCACAGTAGTTCGGAGCTTTATGTTCTAGCGTTAGCCCATAAAGCTCTTAACTACAGGCTTTTGTTGGCGGTAGGAGTCTTGTCGGTAGAGACTCTACTGCTCACTTCTTCCAAGACTCCAAATACCAGTGTTAGGCAAATCCCATAGAAAAGATAGGATACGCAATTGACGTAAGGGGATCTGCGGTAGCCTGGAGTCGCGGAAAGGAAGTGAGTGGTAGACCCTTTCCTGCCTGACTCTAAATACCAGCGGGCGGTAAAAAGCAGCGTTAAAACCCCTTACTGCTTTTGACGGCTAACGCCAAACTCTAAATCTAGCCGTATGTTTGTTAAATTTACTTAAACTGTGCTTAGGGATCATGTAATCACTACAGCTCTTTCCCTTAGCTAGGCAATGTCTGTTATAGTTAAACTTTATTATTTTGCAGTTTATAATGTTAGCTCTCATAAGATTGTTTTTTTGCAAATGTTTTTAGCATACTTGTATCTGAAAGCTGCACTCTGTCATAAATATTTTGCAAATACCTATGGCATATTTATGTATTTAAGACTCTCAACTATGCATTCTGAAGCTGCACTAGATAACATCTGGGGAGGTTGGTGTTCTTTACTATAGCTATACTCTTTTGTACTGATTACTACCTTAAGATTAATCAGTTACTATATGCTACAGAACTTACGCTCCTACCGATGCCTTAAAACCACATAAGCTACAAGTTTATTTTGGATTTGACACTGTAGGGAATCATTAATGGTCTGGTTTTAACTTCTTCTCCTCACTTATTCCTAGCCTTTGGTTATAATAGTTATTATCCCGCAGCCGCTGTCCACGGCCGATACAGTGGGAACTAATCTGAAGGAGATGGCAAATTTAAGCACAGAAGAGCAGAGGTGAGAAGATATATTTTATTCATTATGTCTTGGGGGATACAAAGGCTATTATTATAAGACAGTAGTATCAGTTGAGTAAGCTAAGATTTATGAGGTATGTCATATACATAAGATCACCACCCGGAGTCTTCTGTATTTTTATTGTGCAAATTTTACCCAGTGTCTACTTTATAATTCTTACCATTGAGAAGTAATTCTCAGGTGCCCACAAGTTGGTTTGTAAACTGCAGCTATTACTATGGTAAGTATATGGCCCATGAGTGGCCTATCAGGTTCTCTTTATATATTTATAAATAAAATAAATAAGGTTTTACCTTTAGATGGGATCCAAAAGAGGTCCCCTTTTTATAATTTGCCTTCTATAACCTTTAGGTGGGGGAAGGGTCCAAAAGTGGCCCTCATTACTAGCTAGAAGGCTTTGCTATGCTGTACTACAAGGAGTGAATATTAAACCAAACCTATCTAGAACAAAGTCCAGATATGCAGGGACGCAACAGAGTCCAGCTCTCAACTGAACAAAACAAGGCCAAATTCAATGAGACCAGTAGTCCCGGATAAGTTCTTAGGGATGTGCCCACAAATACAGGGATCAGCCGCTCTCTCCAGTCACACGAAAAACGTGAAGAAAAACTATCCAAGTTTGTTCTGAAAAGACAGAAAATAGAAGAGGTGCTTCCTTGTGCGAATCAGCTTCAATCAGACAAGCAGGTAAAAATATCACTCGGTCACAGTATACTCACAAAAAAGGCAGCACTCTATCGTGTTATTGGACGCAGACTGGAATCTCACAGAGCTCCAGCTCATGACACCTCGGTCTATGGGACCAGGATCCAAATGGCTCCGCTAGGCTCTAAATAATAAAACTACCCAACTTCAGTCTGAAAAGGCAGAAAATAAAATAGGCGTTTCCTTGTACAAATCAGTTTCAAACAAACAGGCAAGTTAAATATCGCTCGCTCACAATATACTCACAAAGAAGGCAGCACTCTATTGTTCTATTGGATTCAGACTGGAGTCTCACAGCACTCCAGCTCGCTGACACCATGGTTTACGGGACCGGGATCTAAAGGGCTACGCTTGGCTCAAACTTTGGTAATTATGTAACACAACTCTATTACAAATAAGCCACCACTGACCAGATGTAATTGATCTGCAATAGGGGAATGATCATATAGATCAGACAATACAAAGTGATGAATAAAAAGCACACTTTAATATAGTTTAAAACAATAAAATCATTCCAGCACTCACAAGTGCATCAGTGTTATATGCTACGCGTTTCTCAGTCTACGTTTCTTCAGGCATAAAAACAAATCACTTTGTGAAAATCTACCTTGCCCAATAGGATTCCCCAAGGTTTTCTACATCATTGTTAGCACAGATATTATCAATTTGTAATTACTGTAGATATACCTACTCAGTTCCTATGAGAGAGTACAATGTATCACTCTGGCCTAAAATAATATAAGTTGTTACACAAATATAACATTTAATTCCCAATATTGGACTAAAATAAAAATACATATCTAAAATCTGAAGCAAATCATAACCAATTCAACAAGTGACAAGTCAAGTTATTTTGAAAATTAATACAAGTGTGTATAGTGCCCAAATATGACCAGTAAATGAATGGATATATTGTGAGCAGACCCACTGGTCAATATGGAATTAATATTGTGATGGTGTGTCTTTCAACGTAATAGAAAATATACAAAAGTTTACAAAAATAGAAGTGTTCCGTCACGCTATATTGATCTGCTGTGTCTATATGTAACAGTGTATATGTGTCATTAATCAATATATAAAGAGATCTCAGAAACATAAGATTGTTACATGAATCAACATAAACAGTGCAAATCAACCTAACCCATATCTATTAGGCTTTGTGTCCATGTGTCATACTTAATGTATATATTAACCCTTCTTATAGCAAACTAACCTATAAGAGTATTTAAAGATAAATATATATATGTGGTGATCTCAGATTCATCCGATAGTGATGAGAGTTGACAGAAAAAAATTACCTCATTGTCAAAGTGACTACTTATACTAAATGTGAACATTGCTATGTAGTTTGAAGCTGCATGCAGTATGTGTGTCTCTTAAGTTCCAACATGTGTTTAAAGATAAAACACCATAGTGTCTATGTGGATGTTCACAGCAATGACTAATATATTGCAGAAATCAGGAATATATATTCTGTGATAATGTCTAATAAAAATAATAAAAATGATAATATTGAAAAATGTACCTAGCCTATGGATTAGTGTAGTAAAATAATATCAATACTTGCCAAATAAGAACATTTGTAAACTCATAAGTTGAACCTAATATGAGTATCTGTCAGGGTGCCAGGAATCAGACTGAGACAAGAAGTGCAAAAATAATCACACCTTTTTTAATAGCAAAAAATAATAAAAAGTCCACAAGTCAAATAACAAGCCAGGAATAAAAACCAGAGCTGGTAGTCAGACAAGCTGAGTCAGGAGCCAAAGCGAATAGTCAGACGAGCTGAGTCAGGAGCCAAAGCGAGTAGTCAGACGAGCCGGAATCAGGAACAAGGAGAACAGCAGAGTCAGGAACAAGCCAGTGATCAGGAAACAGGAGGGACGTCAGACAGCCAGGTAATACACTGGAACTCACAAACAGGTCTGAGACAATGCAAGGGCAAAGCATACTGAACAGAGGCCCTTTAAAAAATAAGTGATGACATCACAATTCTGAGACTGCAACCTGTCTCACACGGATGATGTACACTAGTCTGGCCATAAAAGGGCGTGAAGGAAATGAGCAGCATCAAACACTATGCACCAGAGTCAGCAAGAGAGGTGAGTAAAATGGCTGCCAGCAGCACATGGCAAACAAAGCAGGGAAAAAACCCTGGCAGTACCCTCCCCTCAACGACCCCTCCCCCACGGGAAGACAAAAGGCTTATTGAGGAAATGGGCATGGAAGGCACAGAGGAGGGCGTGAGCATGAACATCAGAGGAGGGAACCCATGAACGCTCCTCCGGACCGTAGCCCCTCCAGTGAACCAAATACTGTACGTGGCCCTGGACATACGAGAGTCAATAATGATGCTGACCTCATATTCCTCATGGTTCTCAACAAAGATAGGACGGGGACGAGGCAACACAGTGGTAAACCAATTACAAACCAATGGTTTCAAGAGGGAGACATGGAAAACATTGGATATGCGCATTGCAGGAGGAAGATCAAGAGCGTAGGCCACAAGATAGACCCGTCAGAGTATTCGAAAAGGACTAACATAACGGGGAGACAGTTTATTAGAAGGCACACAAAAAGGTTCAAGTTGCGGGAGGACAGCCAAACCCTTTCACCAACCTGGTAGGAAGGGGCGGGCAGACGCCTACGATCAGCCTGGAACTTTTGGCGCTGCATAGAACAATGAAGGCAATCCTGAATCTGTACCCACATGGAACGGAGTTGCCGGCGATGCTCCTCCAAAGCCGGAATACCCTGAGACATGAATGAATCGGGCAACAAGGATGGTTGAAACCCATAATTTATCATGAACGGGGATGACCTGGAGGAAGCATTAATAGTACTATTAAGAGCACACTCTGCCCAAGGTAACAGATCAGACCAATTATTGTGGTGATCTGAGACATAGCAACGGAGGAACTGTTCCAGAGCTTGATTAGACCGTTCTGCAGCCCCATTGGATTGAGGGTAATATGCCGAGGGGAAGGAAAGCTGGATCCCCATTTGAGCACAAAAGGAACGCCAACATCTGGAGACAAACTGGCTACCCCTGTCTGACACTATCTCCTTGGGTAACCCATGTAAACGGAAGACCTCCCGGGCAAAAATTGAAGCAAGCTCCTGAGCGGTAGGCAACTTCTTCAAGGGAATGCAATGTGACATTTTAGAAAAACAGTCAACCACCATAAGGATAACAGTATTGCCATTGGAAACAGGGAGCTCGACAATAAAGTCCATGGAAAAATGTGTCCAAGGACGCTCGCCATTAGCAATAGGTTAAAGAAGACCCACAGGAAGACGTCAAGGAGTCTTATTCTGTGCACAAACTAAGCAGGAGGCAACATACACAGTAACATCAGAACGAAGACCTGGCCACCAGAATTGTCGAGTGACAGACAAAATCATTTGGTACTTGCCTGGGTGACCTGCGGCTTTAGGATAGTGGTAAGTGTGCAAAAGTTTAGTTTGAAGATTCTCAAGAACAAAACACTTACCACTAGGTTTCTTAGGAGGTGCATTGGTTTGTGCAGCCAGGATCTCCTCCCCCAAGGGAGAAGTTTAATTAGTACACATGGTAGCCAAAATATGGTCAGGAGGTATAACTGGAGTAGGTACAGACTCCTCCTTGGACAGAGGCGAAACTGTCGAGAGAGGGCATCAGCCCTAACATTATTACTACCAGGCAGGTAGGAGACCACATAATTAAACCGAGACAAAAATAGCGCCCATCTGGCCTGTTGGGGCGACAAACGTTTGGCTTCAGATAGATAAGTTCAATTCTTGTGGTCAGTAAGAATGAGCACTGGTACGCTAGTACCCTTGAGAAGATGCCTCCATTCCTTGAGTGCCAAAATTATGGCCAGTAATTCCCTGTCGCCAATTTCATAATTGCACTCCGCTGGAGACAATTTCTTAGAGAAGAAACCGCATGGATGCAAGGAACCGTCAGACGTAGAACGTTGAGACAAGAGGGCACCTACTCCAGTCTCAGACGCATCGACCTCAAGAACAAAAGGCAGGACAGGGTTAGGATGAGCCAGAACTGGAGCGGCAGCAAAGGCAGTCTTAAAACTATCAAAGGCCTTAATAGTCTAAAGACTATTAATCCTAGGACATCATTAATAAATTCCTGGAAAACAGCAGGAGCATTACATAGGCCAAAGGGCATTACAAGATATTCATAATGCCTGCTTCTGGTGTTAAATGCTGTTTTCCACTCGTGGCCCTCCTTGATCCTACAAGATTGTACACTCCTCTCAAATCAAGTTTAGAAAAGACTGTAGCTCCCTTGAGGTGGTCAAAGAGTTCCGTAATGAGCAGAATAGGGTAAGCATTCTTAATGTTAAGATGATTAAGACCCCTATAATCGATGCATGGTCTTAACTCGTCACCCTTTTTCTTCAAAAAAGAAGAAGCCACACCCTGCAGGAGAGCAGGATTTGCGGATGATCCCCGTGACAGAGCAACGGCAACATACTCCTCCATAGCACAATTCTCTGCAACAGACAGAGGGTAAACCCGGCCCAGAGGAGGAATGGCTCCGGGTTGCAGGTCTATGGTACAATGGTAAGACTGGTGAGGAGGCAACGTACCGGCACGCACCTTGTCAAAAACGTCTAGGAAATCTCGGTACTCCTTTGGCAATTGAGATACTGAAGAAGTGCACAAGACTTTAACTGGTTTCTGAAGACAAGTGGAAATACATTGCGGAGACCTGCACCATTCGAGACTGGGATTGTGCTTTTGGAGCCAGGGATAACCCAGAACAACTGGAAAATGCTGAGAATTTATCACCTGAAACCGGAGGGTTTTAAAATGGAGAGCCCCAACAGCCATAGATAACAGAGCGGTTTCGTGAGTAACGAGTGCGGGCTGAAGGGGCCTGCCATCAATGGCCTCAATAGCAAGCAGAACGGACTGAGGCAAAACAGGAATGGAGTGCTTTGATACAATAGCCCTGTCAATGAAATAGCCCGCAGCACCAACAAGTCAACAAGAGCCTGAGTGACTATAGAGGAGTCCACCCAGGAAAGGACATCCGTGACCAAAGGTTTCTCCTTTAGCGGTTCTGGGGACGAGGAAAAACCACCCAAGGTCTGCACCCGACAGGACCTTAGGTGTGAGCGTTTCCCGGCCGTGTAGGACAAGACTTCAAAAGGTGGCCCTGTAACCCACAAAAGAGGCACAGTCCCTCCCTCCTCCTAAAGGCCCTCTCCGCTGCGGAGACACATGAATCCCAACTGCATCGGCTCAGCAGTACCTGGTGACTTAGGACCAGGAGGCATGCGAGGAGAGGGAGGCATGGGTGGAAACAAACACGTAGGAGACAACGGAACAGGAGGCTTCCGCAAGTGCTCCTTGAAAGAGGGCCTCTCTCTGAGTCTGATGTCAATTAGGATAAAAAAAGACACCAATGCCTCGAGATCCTCTGGTAAATCTCTGGCAGCAACTTCGTCTTTAATCGCATCAGAGAGCCCATGAAAGAAGGTGGCAACAAGGGCTTCATTGTTCCAACCTACCTCTGCGGCAAGCGTACAGAACTCAATGGCATACTGTAAGGTAGCTGCAATTTGGAAGTTGCTGTGAGCTTTATTCTGAAAAGAGCTGTAAGGTTTGTTGGATCACAACTGCAGAATTAATCCTTCAGAAAGAATGAGAGAAAAAGATATATGGTATATATCTCCTGATTAGTTGGTTACAGGAGAGAGTGTATACACAGTCGATTATTATTATTTTTTATTTTTTTATATGACAGAGTATATGCATGCAACTCAGTTAATAACGTTATTTAGCAGATGTATTTTTGAGTTGTAGTAATAAGCATCCTTCATATACATTAACTGGACAGCAGTACTTGTGCAGGAATAACTTATAAGTGCTGTACCTTGATCTGCAATGGAGTTTGAGATGGAGTACACAGCGGAGCGTTCGTGACGTCACAACTAGGGTGTGTGAGCCTCAGCCAATGATGTCCGTGGAATTGCTGACAGGCTAGGTAGAGGGGAGAGCTCACAATGCTCTCTAACAAGCTGATGTAGGAATCGGATCAATTAGCGATGGTAAGTGGTTCTATGGTAGTGTTTGTAAAAGAAAGTCCAGCAATATAACACACCAGGTCGGCTGTAGATAGTGATATTGTCCCAAACATTAAATGATCACTTGATAGGAAGTCTTGAATTGCTGATTGTTGTTTGTCCTCAAAATTACTATGTAAGGCTTGAAAGCTCCGGTAGAAAACATTAATATCCAGCAGTAAACAATGGTAGTAGAAATGAATAACAGTTAATGAACTGTAGAGCCAAGCTTGAAGTTATGGAGGCTTCAGTTAGAGCATGTTTAGCTACTCAAACTTAGAACTATTGGCAATGAGCCATGAGCATGATGGGAATTTATAGACTTCCCTTAAAGAGACAGGAACATTCAGATTAAACACATGACACATACTGAGCAACATATCTTGTACCTTGCTGAATGGACTTGAGTCGTTTAGCAGCAGAGGAACAAGCCAGAACATCAAATACCCTTCGAAAGGAGGCCACAAATTCAGGGTAATTTGTAGTCACAGGTTTATTAGTCTCCCACAAGGGATTAGCCCAGGCAAGAGCTGTGTCAGAGAGTAACGAGATGAGAAATCCCACCTTAGCTCTGTCAGAGGGAAACGCCTGAGATAACATCTCAAAGTAAATGCCCACCTGGTTCAAAAATCCTCTGCACTGATTAGGATCACCTCCATATCGCTGAGGTAGAGGTGCAGAACCGGACATGCTCCTGGTAGGACTAGGTGCAGCAGCGGAAACAGGAGCAGCCATAACTTGTGGAACACTTTGGTCCAAATGTGCAGTGCGAGTCAGCAGGGTTTGCAGGGCTAGAGCAAATTGATCCAAGCGGTGATCCTGTTCATCCATCCTGGAAATGATGGCAGGTAAAGGTGGATTATTAGCAACATCAGGATTCATGGCCCTTGCGTAATGTCAGGGTGCCAGGAATCAGACTGAGACAAGAAGTGCAAAAATAATCACACCTTTATTAATAGCAAAAAATAATAAAAAGTCCACAAGTCAAATAACAAGCCAAGAATCAAAACCAGAGCTGGTAGTCAGACGAGCCGAGTCAGGAGCCAAAGCGAGTAGTTAGACGAGCCGGAATCAGGAACAAGGAGAACAGCAGAGTCAGGAACAAGCCAGGGATCAGGAAACAGGAGGGACGTCAGACAGCCAGGTAATACACTGGAACTCACATACAGGTCTGAGACAACGCAAGGGCACAGCATACTGAACAGAGGCCCTTTAAATAAGTAATGACATCACAATTCTGAGACTGCAACCTGTCTCACACGGATGATGTACACCAGTCTGGCCATAAAAGGGCATGCAGGAAATGAGCAGCATTAAACACTATGCACCAGAGTCAGCAAGAGAGGTGAGTAAAATGGCTGCCAGCAGCACATGGCAAACAAAGCAGGGAAAAAAAACCCTGACAGTATCAAATTAAATGCTGCCATATCAATATTTTCGTTAAGACCAGAGGGAAACAGAGATCTAAATTTGTAAATCCAGTATGTTTCCCTCTGTCTTAAAGAGATAGTCTATTGGTACCAGTTTTAGGAGGAATGATTTTCAAAGGGGTGATAGTCATTTTACAATCTGTTTTGCCATAAGAGTGAACATGGTGTCTTTATACACTATGTTTTAAAGAACCATTTTTTATGTTCCTCAAATGCTCACTCAATCTTTTCCTTATTTTTCTTGTGGTACGCCCCAAGTATTGGACCCCACATTCGCAAGTTAGTACATGTTGATTTAATAGAATTTGCTTTATGAGTTATAAATTTGCACATGAATCATCTTGTATGATTACATCTAAACGCTCTATTTGCCAATGTATTGAACTTATCTTTAAGCCCCCCCTCTCCCTGGGCAAATAAAGAGTTTTCTTTTGAACTCTGGGTCTGAGTTTATTCCATACAAAGGACTCTATCCTAGATTGTAACTTAATAAGGTATTGGTAGGGCAGAGGCAAGGGTATTGTCTGGAGGAGATAGAGTATTCTAGGCAAAACATTCATTTTTAATATTTGTATCCTGCCGAACCAAGAGAAGGGTTTACCACTCCATCTGGAGAGATCACTTACTATTTCGTTTTGAATTAGGTTGTAATTCGCCTCGATCATGTCCAGCAGTGAGAAAGATGCCTAAATATTTAAGTTTCTGGTGCTGAATTCTGAGTTGCCAGTAAGTGACAATTTTTTCCAATTCATCCTGGGGGATATTAACTTTAAGGACTTCAGACAGTCAGACTTTGAAATATTGAGGTTTAAGTGTCTGCCATATGATCGAAATTCGCTGAGCAGTGCGGGGATGGAGCTGTCCATGTCAGTCAAGGTCAGTAAGATGTCATCAGCGTAAAGAGCCGCTTTGTACTCTGTGTTATGTACTGTGACTCCCCTAATCTGCCGGTTGAGCCTGATCTTATGCGCCAAGATTTCTATGGAGAGGGCAAATAGTAAAGGAGATAAAGGGCAGACCTGGCGCGTACCATTCTTTATTTGAAAAGGGTCTGAAAGGTAGCCGTTTACTTTAACTCTTGCTGTAGGGTTTGAGTATAATGCAAAAATCTTTGCTATAAATTTGTCTCCTATGTTCATGGATGTCAGGGCGGACCTAAGAAACCCCCATTCCACACTGTCAAAAGCCTTTTCGGCATCTGTGGAAATTATTGCTATTGGAATGTGATTGTTTCGGGAATATGAGATCAATTGGGTAACTTTGAGGGTATTATCCCTAGCCTCCCTCCCTGGGATAAATCCCACCTGGTCCGTGTGGATTAATTTCTTTAGTAGGGGGTTTAACCTGTTGGCCAGGACTTTCGCGTATATTTTCATGTCTGAGTTCAACAAAGATATGGGTCTGTAATTTTCTGGTTTATTGGGGTTTTTTCCCGGCTTGGGAAGCACTGTAATATGTGCCTCCAGCATGCTTCTGGTAAAGCCTGTACAATCTTGTAGTGAGTTGAATAAGTCAGTAAATTGGGGGGCCAGTATATGTTTGTAAGTCTTGTAGTATTTGTTACCATACCCGTCCGGTCCTGGGCTCTTGCCTGCTGGCAGGTCCTTAATAGCATTTACTACCTCTGTGATTGTAAATGGTTCGCCCAGGGCTTTGGAGTCAGCCTCGTCAAGCCTGGGAAGGTTCGGCAAGGAGAGGTAGTGTGTTAAATATACCTCTCTACAACTATGGGGTAAGGATTGTTGTTTGGTCTTGTCCTTCTGCAAGTTATATAGAGAAGAGTAATAATGTTGAAAGAACTCTGCTATTTGTAGGCTATCCTCGCATGTTCGACCCACTTTGTTTTGTAGGGAATGCATATATGCCTTGAACTGTTTGCGGTGCAAGGCCCTGGCCAGGAGGCGGCCTGCCTTATTGCTATGTTTGTAATAGTGTTGTTTTAGTGAGAGTGTGTTACGTTGCTGCTCTTGTTGCAGGTATTGTTGTAGGGCAAGTCTCTTCTGTAACAGTCGGTCATTGAGGGAGGTGTCAGTCGGTTTTTGCTTATGGAGGTGTTTGACCATCTTAACCTCATCTAGTAATTGTTGGTACACCATTCGATGTTTCTTGCGCAAGCTTGCTTTATACTTAATGAAGTCGCCCCTTATAACGCATTTGTGCGCTTCCCAGATCGTAGTATGGGAGAGTCCGTCTCCTGTATTTAGTTGAAAGTATTCTGTCAGTGATTTGTCTACTGCAGTCCTAAATAGGGGGTCACTCAAGAGTGAGTCATCCAGCCGCCACTGAAATGGTGCCATTGGTGTCTCCGGCCATCTCAATGTGCAGAGCACCGGGGCGTCATCCGACCAGGTTATAGGGAGAATCCCTACCGATTACACATGTGAGAGGCTCAAAGGGTCGGTCAAAAAGTAGTCCAGTCTGGAATAAGTTTGGTGGGGGTGTTAAAAGAAGGTATAGTCTCGGACTTTAGGGTGAAATGTGCGCCAGACATCATGTACCGCTACACTCCCTAGGCTACTGTTAAGGTTTTTGAGATTTTTCTTAGATATTGACGAGGCTCCCCCAGAGGATCCCTTCCCAGTATGAGAGAGCCCTTTCTATAGTCCAATATGGTATTTGTGAGTCCCCAGATAAAGGCGTGTTGTGTTGTATTGGGTGCATATACGTTGGTTATTGTAAAAGGTCTACCAAACAGTAGGCCTATGAGTGTCAACTGTCTACCGTCATGATCCCTTTCCAATTGTAATAGTTGAAATTGTACATTCTTATGAATAAGAATTCCCACACCACACTTCCTATGGGGGCCTGAGGAAAATAACATTGTAGTATATGTCTGCGATGGCCATTTAGGTTCTTTCCCCTTTTTAAAGTGGGTTTCTTGTATCAATATGATGTCCCCCTTAAGTCTAATGAATTCTCTGAGAGCAATGGATCTCTTCTCTGGTTGGTTAAGGTCTTTGACATTTAGAGTTAGAAAATGTATATTCCGAAGGGGGGGGGGGGGGATTTCATTTTTTTTATCTGAGTGTGGTGTAGGGTACACCAAGAGTAGGTCGGAGGGAGGGGTGAGCGAAGGGGGGGGGAAGGAAGAGGAGAGAGAGAGAGAAAAAAAAAAAGGGGGGTGAGGTGAGTATAGAAAAAGTGTATGATGTTGTCATTTCTCCCTCTGAGGATAAACAAAGGAAAAGATGAGGAGTAGAGCAGAAAGGGCGGAAGGAGGCAATAGTCAAGAAAAAAGACGAAATAAGTAATAGAAGTTAGGAAAGTAGTAGGAAAGAAATACAGTAAGAAATTAAGGGTCGAGCTAACGACCTGCAGATATGTTAGGTATGTAAAATAAGAAAGTAGGTATCTTTTAGGACAAACAGTTTAATTATCATAAAGGTTGCGCCAACAAGATAAGTATATTAGTTGCGAAGAGGAGAGTCCCCTTCACAAAGAGGCATTTTATAACACTTATAATTACCTGGTATCTGGTTACCATCCTATCCAACAAAATTAAAGCTAAGACCTAACAACCAAAGGGGCACAAACAGCAAACTTCTCATCATTGAAATCAGTTAGGAACATATAACAGTATAGAATAAAACATTTCTGTTAGACATGTATTTATCTGCCATAGTGAGTTCAATGCCGGTCACATCAACAAGGGAGCCAGGCGGTCGTAACTTCTGTTCGCTGCATGAGCGAGCTGACTATGCCCAAGTGTTCTTTAATGTGGCGCAAACCTTTTAATAAAATTTATTAAGAAAAATTATAGACTGCGTGTCCTATTTGTCCATCTGCAGGTCCTTTAGCGTCGGAGCTATCCTATTCTGCGGCCATTATCTTGAACGGCCAAGCTCTGTCCCTCTTTAGAAACATTTTTATTGGGTAGTCGTAAAGGACCTTACTGGGTGCTATCTTACGTTTAATAGTTGGTGTTTTTCTAAATGTGAAATTTAGAGCCTGATTTATAATCTCTTTTAGTATGGGCTCTCTTAGAAGGACAGGCCAATGTTTGTCTACAATTAGTTTTATAGTTAGAGTTGTATTGTGTGATAAAACTAGAACTATATTTGCTATTATCTACATCCATATTATCATAACATTAATGAACGATTCAGATGTTTTGCCCTCTGATATCCATTTTCTATAATTTCTGATGGATATCCTTTATTGATAAATCTCTTTTTTTTAAATCATACTTTGCTGATCTTATGATTATAGTGTGGTACACTTCCTACGAATCCTGCAAAATTGGCTAAATGGAATGCTTTTTTTCCAACTTAGCAAATGGTTACTGTAATAGTCAATAAAATTATTACTATCTACTTGTTTAAAATAGGTGGATGAGACAAAATTACCCTAGACTAACATCTAAAAAATCTATACTCTCCTGCTGAATGTTAGATGTAAAAGAGAGGCCAAAGGTGTTATTATTTAGATGCTCTATAAATGTTTGGGTCATGGATTTGCTGCCCTGCCATATAAATAGCAGATCATCTATCTATATACCTGCCATGGAACACCAGGTTTTGCTCCCACCTTGCATCATATATGTAAAGTTCTTCAAATTACCCCATATAGAGGTTTGCAAAGCTGGGAGCAAACCTGGTGCCCATGGCGGTACCTCTAATTTGTATGAAATATTCATCTAAAAATTTAAAGTAGTTATGGTGTAAAATAAATCGAATAGCTTTGAGTATAAATTGTTGCTGTAAAGGAGGCAAATATATATATATATATATATATATATATATATATATATATATATATATATATTATATATATATATATTTCTAAATAGTTCCCAATTGCTTTAATTCCTTCCTCATGTGGAATATTAGAATAAAACGCTCCTACAACGCATGTTATCCACAAAAAGTAATTTCTCCTTTTTATATTAGATAGTTTTAATAAGACATCTGTGGTGTCTTTAATATATATATATATATATATATATATATATATATATATATATATATATATATATATATATATATATATATATATACATTATATCAAAATGGACAACATGTTTTTGTAGGAACCTGTCAATATATTTAAATAGATTATCAGTTAATGTTAATGCCCGCTATGATGGGCCTACCAGAAGGGTGACTTGTACTTTTATGTACTTTTGGCAGGTGATAGTAAAAAGGGATGTCAGGTTGTTTAGGTATCAGAAATAGTTTTTCCTTTTTGTTTACAATCCCCTCTTTAAAGCCACAATCTATTAATTGTTCCAACTGTTTAGTATACAGTTCAGTGGGATCCCCTTTGAGTTTAATATAATAGGTCTCATCCAAAAGGATACAATTTTCTTCATTTACATATTCACAATAATCCTGTATAACAGTCCCACTTCCCTTATCCGCTTGGTGGATCACAATATTTGTATTTTTACTTAAGTTTAGCAATGCTTTCCTTTCATTCGGCCACAGATTTTGTTTCCCCATGACATGTATAGGGATAGTTTCAAAATCTTCTAAAACTAAAGTTTGAAATAGATCAATATATGTGATATCTCTAGGAGCATTGAAGGAAGATGGCAGAGCTAAATCTGTATGGGTATATGTCTCAAATAGTTCATCTGTGAGATCAGTGGGGTCTAAAAATATTAAGTCTTCATTATTTTTAAACTTATGTCCTATTGTGTCTGTAAGTATAGGAACCCCAGTTATGTTACGTGATTTTAAGTTTTTATTTGCAAAGTATCTCTGTAGAGAAAATTTTCTAGTAAATTTGTTTAGGTCAACAAATAAATTGAATATATTTTGGGAGTTCGAAGGGCAATATGACAGACCCTTCCCCAAAATCCTCACCTCATCATCAGATAAATAATGGGATGAGAGGATAAAAAAAATAATTTATGCTTACCTGATAAATTTCTTTCTCTTGTGGTGTATCCAGTCCACGGGTTCATCCATTACTTGTGGGATATTCTCCTTCCCAACAGGAAGTTGCAAGAGGACACCCACAGCAGAGCTGTCTATAAAGCTCCTCCCCTAACCCCCACCTCCAGTCATTCGACCGAAGACAAGTAAGAAAAAGGAGAAACTATAGGGTGCAGTGGTGACTGTAGTTTTAAAAATAAAAACACCTGCCTTAAAGTGACAGGGCGGGCCGTGGACTGGATACACCACAAGAGAAAGAAATTTATCAGGTAAGCATAAATTTAGTTTTCTCTTGTAAGGTGTATCCAGTCCACGGGTTCATTCATTATTTGTGGGATACCAATACCAAAGCTTTAGGACACGGATGAAGGGAGGGACAAGGCAGGAACTTAAACGAAAGGCACCACTGCCTGCAAGACCTTTCTCCCAAAAATAGCCCCTGAGGAAGCAAAAGTATCAAATTTGTAGAATTTAGAAAAAGTATGAAGCGAAGACCAAGTCGCCGCCTTACAAATCTGTTCAACAGAGGCCTCATGTTTAAAAGCCCATGTGGAAGCTACCGCTCTAGTAGAATGAGCTGTAATTCTTTCAGTAGGCTGCTGGCCAGCAGTCTCATAAGCTAAACGGATTATGCTTCTCAGCCAAAAAGAAATAGAAGTTGCCGAAGCTTTTTGGCCTCTCCTCTTTCCAGAATGGACAACAAACAATGCAGATGTTTGACGAAAATCCTTAGTAGCTTGCAAATAAAACTTTAAAGCACGAACCACGTCAAGATTGTGTAACAGATGTTCCTTCTTTGAAGAAGGATTAGGACACAGAGACGGAACAACAATTTCCTGATTAATATTCTTATTAGATACCACAGGCAGATAACTCTTAAACTCTTCGAGCCGAAGAGATAGCTACTAGGGACAGAACTTTCCAAGATAAAAGCTTGATATCTATGGAATGCAAAGGTTCAAACGGAACCCCTTGAAGAACTTTAAGAACTAAATTTAAACTCCATGGCGGAGCAACAGGTTTAAACATAGGCTTGATTCTAACTAAAGCCTGCCAAACGCCTGAACGTCTGGAACATCAGCCAGACGCTTATGCAAAAGAATAGACAGAGCAGAAATCTGTCCCTTTAAGGAACTAGCCGATAGTCCCTTTTCCAATCCTTCTTGGAGAAAGGATAATATCCTAGGAATTCTGACCTTACTCCACGAGTAACCCTTGGATTCACACCAATGATGATATTTACACCATATCTTATGATAGATTTTCCTGGTGACAGGCTTTCGAGCCTGAATCAAGGTATCAATGACCGACTTGGAGAAACCACGTTTTGATAAAATCAAGCGTTCAATCTCCAAGCAGTCAGACGCAGAGAAATTAGATTTGGATGTTTGAATGGACCTTGGAGTAGAAGGTCCTGTCTCAGCGGCAGAGTCTATGGTGGAAAGGATGACATGTCCACCAGATCTACATACCAAGTCCTGCGTGGCCACGCAGGTGCTATCAAAATTACTGAAGCTCTCTCCTGCTTGATCTTGGCAATCAGACGAGGGAGGAGAGGAAATGGTGGAAACACAAAAGCCAGGCTGAAGGACCAGGGCACTGCTAGAGCATCTATCAGCGTTGCCTGGGGATCCCTTGACCTGGACCAGTAACGAGGAAGCTTGGCGTTCTGACGAGACGCCATTAGATCCAGTTCTGGTTTGCCCGATAGTTGAATCAGCTGGGCAAATACCTCCGGATGGAGCTCCCACTACCCCGGATGAAAAGTCTGCCGACTTAGAAAGTCCGCCTCCCAGTTCTCTACTCCTGGGATATGGATAGCTGAGAGATGGCAAGAGTGAACCTCTGCCCAAAGAATTATCTTGGAAACCTCCATCATTGCCAGGGGACTCCTTGTTCCCCCCTGATGGTTGATATAGGCTACAGTCATGATATTGTCCGACTGAAATCGGATGAATCTGACCGCAGCCAATTGAGGCGAAGCCTGAAGAGCATTGAATATCGCTCTTAGCTCCAGAATGCTTATCGGAAAGAGGGCCTCTTCCTGAGTCCACAAACCCTGAGCCTTCAGGGAATTCCAGACTGTGCCCCAGCCCAGAAGGCTGGCATCTGTCGTCACTATAGTCCACTTTGGCCTGCGGAAACTCATTCCCCTGGACAGATGGACCTGAGATAACCACCAGAGAAGAGAATCCCTGGTCTCTTGATCCAGATTTAACAGAGGAGACAAATCTGTGTAGTCCCCATCCCACTAATTGACCATGCAAAGTTGCAGTGGTCTGAGATGTAGGCAGGCAAACGGAACTATGTCCATTGCCGCTACCATCAGGCCGATCATTTCCATACACTGAGCCACTGACAACCGAGAAGTGGAATGAAGAGCACGGCAAGACGTTAGAAGCTTTGATATCCTGACCTCTGTCAGAAAAATTTTCATTTCTACTGAATCTATCAGAGTTCCTAGGAAAGAAACTCTTGTGAGAGGGGAGAGTGAACTCTTTTCTCTGTTCACCTTCCACCCGTGAGACCTCAGAAAGGCCAGAACAATGTCCGTATGGGACTTGGCGATTTGAAAAGTCGACGCCTGCATCAGGATGTCGTCTAGGTAAGGAGCCACAGCTATGCCCCGCGGCCTTAGAACCGCCAGTAGAGACCCTAGAACCTTCGTAAAGATTCTTGGCGCCGTGGCTAACCTGAAGGGAAGAGCCACAAACTGGTAATGCCTGTCTAGGAAGGCGAACCTGAGGAACTGATGATGATCTCTGTGAATTGGAATGTGGAGATAAGCATCCTTTAAGTCCACGGTAGTCTTATATTGACCCTCCTGGATCATAGGGAGGATGGTTCGGATTGTCTCCATCTTGAAAGATGGGACCCTGAGAAATTTGTTTAGGATCTTGAGATCCAAGATTGGTCTGAACGTTCCCTCTTTTTTGGGAACTATAAACAGGTTTGAATAGAAACCCTGCCCCTGTTCCTCCCTTGGAACTGGGTGGATCACTCCCATAACCAGGTCTTGAACACAACGCAAGAATGCCTCTCTCTTTATATGGTTTGCAGATAGTTGCGAGAGGTGAAATCTCCCCTTTGGAGATGAACCCTTGAATTCCAGAAGATATCCCTGGGAAACAATCTCTAGTGCCCAGGGATCCTGAACGTCTCTTGCCCAAGCCTGAGCGAAGAGAGAAAGTCTGCCCCCTACTAGATCCGGTCCCGGATCGGGGGCTACTCCTTCATGCTGTCTTAGAGGCATTGGACATTGGGATATGCATGCGCACTACTCGGCAATAGACGCCGAGATTAGTTTTTAAGTTGTGATTTCTATTTTGTGAATATATACCTGATGAAGCGGTCATCAAGACTGGGAAACACGTTATGTGATATAATCACATTTTAATAAAGCCACATTGTTTTATATTATTTGGCATCACGACTGAATTTATGCTAAGCATCATATCCCATTCTTTGAATTTATATTTGTAGTCTTTCTACACCGTCTACTTTGTGAGCAGTACTTTCATTACAGCTTTTGGACACGGATGTTTAACTGCTGAACACGGATCCTATGTCATTACTCTTTTTTGGAATTCCCTCATACCTACAAGTCCAAGAGGATAGCTATCTGGGCAGCTAACAAAGGTCCAGAAGGCTTCTGTGGCACTTTTCAAGTGCTCTATACTTTGTAAGTATAACTTGTATGTGCGTGTGATGACCTAATACCACTGATCGTGCACCATTGTGGCGCCTTCTTCTCTTCTCTTCTACCTGTCTATAGATCTACTTGCTTGTCTGCCATCAAGCTTTTGGAAGGAGTTCTGCAGCCTTAGGTCACCTTACAACTCGGATTGTTCAAACAAAGACTGCATAAGGAACTACACTTGATCTTCTTGGGACTGTTTGAGCATTTATTTATCAATAGCAACTTAGTTGCATATTGTGAATTATTAATTTATTTAAAAATAGAAACTGACACATTTTATCATATATCTGAGTTGTGCACACATTTTTTATATTCAAACTTGTTCTATCCATTGTAAATTGATACCTTGGGTTCTTGATTTTGTATTTATAGTAGGCGCATTTAAGTTATTTTTCACTTTTTACTTTATATTTAGGCATTGGTTAGATAGCGACTGCTGAGTAATTCCATTTATAGGGTATTGTACCTTTATATTTTGCAACACAAAATCATGCAAAGTAAGGAACAAAGAAATTTGAGTCGCCAGACTCTGAGCAATTGTGATAACCTGATGGATGAATCATCAGTAGCTGATAATAGTGATTTATCTTTAACACAATTATTTCACAAACTTGAAGATTCACTCAAACGGGAACACAGACATTGGTGGGACATAGATACTCTAAAAAAATACAAAAATAAAGGGCACATACCGAGAGGCCTTAGGATCTCTAAACTTTGTTCATTTACAAATGATACTGATTTAATCCAGAAATGGCAAAATCTACTGACAGAATGTTCTTTAAAGCTTATTGATTTATTCATTGAATACAGAGAAACACTCTTGAAAAATACTGAATCAGAGATTGATAATTTACAATCAGCTTTAATGAAATTCGAACAACATTCGAATTATGCAAGTAAATAAAGAAGTTTAAGACAAATCTGATCATTTTCAAAGGAAACTCATTAAAATGAAGGCTAAGAAGTTAGCTAGAGATGAGAAGGATTATCTAGAAGGATTTGTTTACAATATACATAATAGTAATTCCAGTACTGAAATTATAGTGGAAGATGAAAGACTGGTCAATTAGGTTCCAATTATCACCAATAACATAGGTAATGACAAATGGGTAAAAGTTAATTACAAAAAACCTAAAGACAAGAAAAGAAATTTAGTGCATAAAAATTCACATTATGCCAACAAACATTCCAATAGACAATGGAATGCTGGTTATGACAACCAATCTCCAGGTCCCTCCAGACAATCTGGTTTTTCTTGGAGAGAAAGAGATTTGAATAAAACTTTTGAACATTATAATTATAAAAACAGAGGGGGTAATTATACACCTAGAACATATTCCTATAATCATAGAGATCAGGAGGGGAGTTGGCATCATAGTTATCATGAAGAGCAAATTTGAATTCCCAAATAACAAACCTCAGGTTTTTCATTTAAATCAGAACCAAAACCATTACAGACCACATCCAAGGCAGGCACCAATTTACCCTAAAACAACTAGAAAAGGAACACGTCAGAGAAGAATTTATAAGATTTATAAGAATTTATAAGATTTATAATTTATAAGAATATACGCCAACGTGGCAGAGGGAGAGCCAAATCTCTCAAAAAGGAGAAATTTAAGAGACTGAAAGATGGTATATTTAACCTTTCTAGCCATACACCCACAAATGAAGAAATCTGTGTGCTGAATAGAGGTTTGTCTTTTTGTCCTTCAAATGACCATAATTTGTTTGAAATTTTTGTTGATTTGAACAGATTTATAAGAAAACTATCAATACAAAGGTATTTTAGTGAAAAGAAATTAGGCCATGAGGGATTACTTCCCATAGTGACAGATAATATGGTTAAAGGACCAGCTACGGATATTATCTTTTATGAACCTGAGACTTTGTGTGATGCACTTTTTGATGAATATTTATACTCAAATTTAATGCTAAAATCTATCTCTATCATCTCTATTGCGCTCTCCCCCCACTCTTTTGCGCTGTCTCTCCCCTCTCTTTTGCGCTCTCTCTCCCTCCCTCTTTTGCACTCTCTCCCCCTCTCTCTCCCCCCTCTCTTTTACGCTCTCTCTCCCCCCTCTCTTTTGTGCTCTCTCCCCCCTCTCTTTTGCGCTCTCTCTTCCCCCTCTCTTTTGCATTTTTCCCCCTCTCTTTTGCGCTCTCTCTCTCCCCGTCTATTGCGCCCTCTCTCCTCCTTTTTTTGCGCTATCTCTCCCCCTCTCTTTTGTGCTCTCTCTCCCCCCTCTCTTTTGTGCTCTCTCTCCCCCCTCTCTTTTGCGCTCTCTCCCCCTCTCTTTTGTGCTCTCTCTCTCTCCCCCCTCTTTCACTCTCTCTCTCCCTCTCTTTTGCGCTCTCCCCCCCTCTCTTTTGTGCTCTCTCCCCCCTCTCTTTTGCTCTCTCTCCCCCACCCCTGACTCTCCCCCCACCCCTCTCTTTTGTGCTCTCTCTCCCCATCTCTTTTGCGCTCTCTCCCCTCTCTTCTATGCTCTCTCCCCCCTCTCTTTTGTGCTCTCTCTCTCCCCTCTCTCTTTTGCGCTCTCTCCTCCCTCTCTTTTGCGCTCTCTCTCCCCTCTCTTTTGCGCTCTTCCCCCTCTCTTTTGCGCTCTCTCTGTCCCCCCTCTTTTGCACTCTCTCCCCCCTCTCTTTTGCACTCTCTCTCCCCCTCTCTTTTGCGCTCTCTCCCCCTCTCTTTTGCATTCTTCCCCCTCTCTTTTGCGCTCTCTCTCCCCCCTCTTTTGCGCTCTCTCTCCCCCTCTCTTTTGCGCTCTCTCTCCCCCTCTCTTTTGCGCTCTCTCCCCTTCTCTTTTGTGCTCTCTCACTCTCTTTTGCGCTCTCTCCCCCTCTCTTTTGCGCTCTCTCCCCCTCTCTTTTGTGCTCTCTCTCCCCCCCTTTTGCGCTCTCTCCCCCTCTCTTTTGCGCTCTCTCCCCCCCTCTCTTTTGCGCTCTCTCCCCCTTCTCTTTTGCGTTCTTCCCCCCTCTCTTTTGCGTTCTTCCCCCCACTTCCCACCCCTCTCTCTCCCCCCCACTCCTCTCTCTCTCCCCCCTCACCCCTCTCTCTCTCCCCCCCACCCCTCCCCCCCAACCCTCTCTCTCTCTCCCTCACCCCTACCACTCTCTCTCCCTCCCCTGCCTCCTCTCTCTCCCTCCCCCCCACCCCTCTCTCTCTCCCCCCCACCCCTCTCTCTCTCCCCCCACCCCACTCTCTCCCCCTCTCTCCCTCCCCCCCACCCCTCTCTCTCTCCCTCCCCCCCACTTTATCCCCCCCACTCCCCTCTCCCTCCCCCCCAACCCTCTCTATCTCCCCCCACCCCTCTCTCTCTCCCCCCCACTCCTCTCCCCCCTCACCCCTCTCTCTCTCCCCTCCACCCCTCTCTCTCTCCCCCCCACCCCTCTCTCTCTCCCCCCCACCCCTCTCTCTCTACCCCCCACTCCTCTCTCTCTCCCCCCTCACCGCTCTCTCTCCCCCCTCTCTCTCTCTCCCCCCCAGACCTGTCTCTCCCCCCCACCCCTCTCTCTATCCCCCCCTCACCCCTCTCTCTTTCCCCTCCCACCCCTCTCTCTCTCCTCCCCTCACCCCTCTCTTTCTCCCCCCCCCCACCCCTCTCTCTCTCCCCCCTCTCTCTCTCTCCCTCCCACCCAACTCTACCCCCTCTCTCTCCCTCACCCCTCTCTCTCTCCCCTCTCTCTCCCTCCCCCTCTCTCTCTCCGCCCCCTCTCTTTCTCCCCCGCCTCTCCCCCCATCTCTATCTCTCCCCCTCTTTATCTCTCCCCCCCTTTCTCTCTCCCCCCCTCTCTCTCCCCATCCTCCCTCCCCCCTCTCTTTCCCCCTCCTCTCTCTCTCCCCCTCTCTCTCTCTCTCCGTCCCCCCCACCCCTCTCTCTCCCCCCCACCCCTCTCTCCCCCCACCCCTCTCTCTCTCCCCGACCCCTCTCTCCCCCTCTCTTTTGTGCTCTCTCTCTCCCCTCTCTTTTGAGCTCTTTCTCCCCCCTCTCTTTTGCGCTTTCTCTCCCCCATCTCTATTGCGCTCTCTCCCCCCTCTCGTTTGCACTCTCTCTCCCCCCACTCTTTTGCGCTGTCTCTCCCCTCTCTTTTGCGCTCTCTCTCTCCCCCTCTTTTACACTCTCTCCCCCCTCTCTTTTACGCTCTCTCTCCCCCCTCTCTTTTGTGCTGTCTCCCCCCTCTCTTTTGCGCTCTCTCTTCCCCCTCTCTTTTGCATTTTCCCCCCTCTCTTTTGCGCTCTCTCTCTCCCCTCTCTTTTGAGCTCTTTCTCCCCCCTCTCTTTTGCGCTTTCTCTCCCCCATCTCTATTGCGCTCTCTCCCCCCTCTCGTTTGCACTCTCTCTCCCCCCACTCTTTTGCGCTGTCTCTCCCCCGTCTATTGGGCCCTTTCTCCTCCCTCTTTTGCGCTCTCTCTCCCCCTCTCTTTTGAGCTCTCTCTCCCCCCCTCTCTTTTGCGATCTCTCTCCCCCCTCTCTTTTGCGCTCTCTCCCCCCTCTCTTTTGTGCTCTCTCTCTCTCCCCCCTCTTTCGCTCTCTCTTTCTCCCTCTCTTTTGCGCTCTCTCCCCCTCTCTTTTGTGCTCTCTCCCCCCTCTCTTTTGCTCTCTCTCCCCCACCCCTGACTCTCCCCCCACCCCTCTCTTTTGTGCTCTCTCTCTCCCCATCTCTTTTGCGCTCTCTCCCCTCTCTTTTATGCTCTCTCTCCGCCTTCTCTTTTGCGCTCTCTCTCCCCCTCTCTTTTGCGCGCTCTCTCCCCCCTCTCTTTTGCGCTCTCTCCCTCCCCCCCACCCCTCTCTCTCCCTCCCTCCCCTCCCTCTCTCCCTCCCCCCACCCCTCTCTCTCTCCCCCCCCTCCCTCTCTCCCTCCCCCCCCCCTCTCTCTCCCCCCCCCCTCTCTCCCTCCCCCCACCCCTCTCTCTCTCCCCCCACCCCACTCTCTCTCCCCTCTCTCTCCCCCTCTCTCTCTCCCTCCCCCCCACCCCTCTCTCTCTCCCTCCCCCCCACTTTCTCCCCCCCACTCCCCTCTCCCTCCTCCCCAACCCTCTCTATCTCCCCCCACTCCCCCCTCTGTCTCCCCCCTCTCTCTCCCCCTCTCCTCTCTCCCCCTCTGTCTCCCTCCCAACCCCTCTCTCTCTCCCTCCCCCCACCTCTCTCTCCCCCCTCTCGTTTGCACTCTCTCTCCCCCCACTCTTTTGCGCTGTCTCTCCCCTCTCTTTTGCGCTCTCTCTCTCCCCCTCACTCTCCCCCTCTCTTTTACGCTCTCTCTCCCCGCTCTCTTTTGTGCTCTCTCCGCCCTCTCTTTTGCATTTTTCCCCCCTCTCTTTTGCGCTCTCTCTCTCCCCCGTCTATTGCGCCCTCTCTCCTCCCTCTTTTGCACTCTCTCTCCCCCTCTCTTTTGCGCTCTCTCTCTCCCCCCTCTTTTGCTCTCTCTCTCCCTCTCTTTTGCGCTCTCTCCCCCTCTCTTTTGTGCTCTCTCCCCCCTCTCTTTTGCTCTCTCTCCCCCACCCCTGACTCTCCCCCCACCCCTCTCTTTTGTGCTCTCTCTCTCCCCATCTCTTTTGCGCTCTCTCCCCTCTCTTTTATGCTCTCTCTCCCCCCTCTCTTTTGCGCTCTCTCTCCCCCTCTCTTTTGCGCGCTTTCTCCCCCCTCTCTTTTGCGCTCTCTCTCCACTCTTTTGCGCTCTTCCCCCTCTCTTTTGCGCTCTCTCTGTCCCCCCTCTTTTGCACTCTCTCCCCCCTCTCTTTTGCACTCTCTCTCCCCCTCTCTTTTGCGCTCTCTCTCCCCCCTCTCTTTTGCGTTCTTCCCCCTCTCTTTTGCGCTCTCTCTCTCCCCCCTCTTTTGCGCTCTCTCTCCCCCTCTCTTTTGCGCTCTCTCTCCCCCCTCTCTTTTGCGCTCTCTCCCCTTCTCTTTTGTGCTCTCTCACTCTCTCCCTCTCTTTTGCGCTCTCTCCCCCCCACCACTCCTCTCTTTCTCCC